>NC_070631.1:3920406-3979834 GCF_947347685.1 Pleuronectes platessa | reverse complement strand
GCATGCAGGGACCCGTAGAATAACAAGCCTGGCTGTTAGTTTGTGACTGATCTTCACACCGGCTGCAAGTCAGACTGTTACCTCAGCGAAGCCATGAGGGCTGTTGTGATTTCCTTTTTCAACTTGTTTTTTTTATCTCCCAGCACTTTTCAGCCGGCTGCTTGTTTTCCAGAACGCTGTGGCTACGCTGCTTCCCCTCGGTCGCGTTCCTCCTGAAACTGATCCTAGAACAGCCCGAGCAGTATATCAAAGCCACGACAGCAGAAAGGACAGAGGAGGAGGGAGAAAAACAAAAAACTCCAACTTTACATGCAAATGCTTCGACTTTTTCATTTTCATGAAAAGCACTGGACTCATTGTCTCTGCCTCTCTTTTCACAGCCATTTGAATATAAGTCAGTTTAGCCCGAGCACCATCAATAATCAATTAGCTGGTGTCACGGGAGGACGTGTGTTTTTTTTTTTTTGTGGAAACTTGACAATAAGTGAGCAACAAAAAAAAGGAGCGGGAGAGAGAGAGAGAGAGGGAGGGAGGGAGGGAAGGAGGGAAGGGGGGGGGGGGGGGGGGTGCTGTGGAAGACGCCATGGGGCAGCTGTCAGGAGCAGATGACTGTGTGTGTATGTGTGTATCTGTGTGTGTGTGTGGGGGGGGGGGGGGCTGTATGTGTGTGCTTGGCTGCATGTGTTTTGTCTATTGTAATTTATTGTCGTTTGACAGTGTGGCACATGTGTCTTTTGTGTGTGTGTGTGTGTGTGTGTGTGTCTTTTGTGTGTGTGTGTGTGTGTGCTTGTGTGTCTTTTTTGCATGTGTGTGTGTGTGGAGAAAGGCACAAGTAGGCCGACAGCGAGGGCAACACAATACTCTGCTGCCCACACTGCCCCCTGGTGATGAGGATGCCTCTTCTGCCTACGGTTGTCTCTATGGTTACTGCAGGAAAGCGGGGGGGTGGGGTGGGGGGGGGTTGTCTCGTCTGCTCATGAGCCGTCGGGGATCGAACCAACAACAGCAGCTCCGTCCCTCCACCGTACACACCAGAGCAATCCCAAACAGGACGGGTCTCAGCTCAGAGGAGCCTGTTACGGCCATTAGCTCTCCCTGCTCTCTCACAGCAGTGTGTGAACTGACTTGTGGCTGCATGTGCACAAGAGCTGTGCGATTCTCCTGCGATGTGTGTGTCTGCAGGACAACACCGCGCTCACGTTGTGCTTCAAGCCCCGGTGACATGTGTATACCTGCACCTCTGCTCTGCCTCATTGTTACTGTTCCCCAGTCAGCCGCGGTGTCTTATCTCGGTGGACGGCTCCTCTCAGTGTGTGGGTGGCAGCAGCAAAAGGAAGGAAAAAGGGGGAATGGGCCCTTCCAGATTAATTCCCCAGTGAGATAGCAAACAGAAAGGACACACACACACACACACACACACACACACTGATAAACTTTTTTTGTAGACCAAAGTAAATTGGGCTAAATTGATGATGAAAGACCTTGAAACTCCCAAAACTCATAGAATGTAGGCCACTCTCTAATCTCTCTGTAACATTGATGGAAGCGTAAAGGCAAACAACAGATGTATTAGTTTCTGTATAGTCCTGGTCAGGAAGTGAAAGTACCAGGATGGAAGGATTTCGGTCGTAATCATGAGAAAAACAAAAAGTTTGGACCGCAGCTGCTGCCGCCAGTCCGTCAGCTCCAGACTCTTTACTTTGGCCCAAGGTGATTTATAGTGTCTGGGCCGGGGGAAATGAATTCTCCCCTGGGACAACAGTCATGTTTATGCATGACTACACGACTCTGATCCGCACACTGAGACCGGTGTTTAGAGAAAGGGATGAGAGGTACTTTAAAAAACAAAAAAGGGAGGATGCAGCTTTTCATAAACGCTGCACAAACTTTAACACTTTGCGATTGTAATTGCTTCTGCTGTTGATTGTCCGACCTCGGCCTGACCTTTAAGATCACAGCCGTGTGCACAGGACTTTGTGGAATGTGCTGGATGCTGAGGAACAATGGATCCGGTTCTCTCGATTGCATTTCTTCGGGAGCCCGTCTTATCAAACGATATCAACAAAACGGCCCCATTGTGAATCACGCTGTACAAACTACATTGAGCTGCATGTACGGCTGTGCCTGATGACTGACCGGTGTTTGTTCCAGCCAGACGAATGTTATCAACACGAATCTCTGAAAGGGGGAAGTTGGATGTTGTTTTCATTTCTCTGCTTCCCAGTGCCCCCCCTTACTATCGAAGGGAAACACTGTGTGTAGTCGGTGGAGTCACTGACACACACACACACATTATTCTGCCCGTGTCACAATCAATGAAATGTGAAACAGTGGCATCTTCATGCACCCTACAGAAGATGCTGAGAAAAATCATTAGTGCAGACACAGTGACATGATGGGATATCATGCAGAAGTCATTATCAATAACACTGCGTCTTCACAGAATGTAGGTCAGAGGCTTGGTCACTCCTGTGCTGTTCGAACTGGGGCAATCGTGGACAGTTTGTCCGAGTGTGACAGCGAAGCCTTGTGCAGCGGACGCCTTGAGATCCTTGTGTTGTCTGTGCAGAGGCTGATTAAAAAATGGCCGCCCCGTTGCATTTGCCTGCCAAAGGGAGGGGAAGGTAAACTAAGGGGCGGGGATGTGAGACGGGCAGGTTTGTACTTGACAGCAGAGAATAAGTTTCTCCTTTTTTCTCGTCTTAATCTGCAACACTTAGGGATTTACACAGCGTTAAGCGCCTGATCCTCGTGGAAGGTGCAGTCAAAGGGAATTTGAAATGTTAAATGTTGCCTCAACCCCGGACGGACACTTATTCCCTCATTAGTCTCTAAGAGAAGAACCCGGGGAAAGCTCTGGGATACTTTCCTTCTGGTCATTGCAGAAAGCGTCTCTGTGCTTGTTGATGCAATGTTTACTCATAAGTACTTTGCACAAGCCTCATTGCATTTGCTGCTGCAAGCCAGCCCCCCCCCTCACATTTTGCACACAACGTGTTCACCCGGACGAGGGGTGAATAGGTGAATAAGTGAATTTGCATTTAATTACAAAGCATGAACAACATTTCAGGCATTTTTCGGTGAACATAACGTTGAATGTAAACAATTTGCTCGTGCCTGGTTTCATGAATCACTCAAGAGGGTTTGTTCAACGTTCAGCTTTAATTTCTAATTTTTTTTGTGAGAAATACAGACAATTCATTTCTACTGAAAGCTGGTGATTAACAGTATCCTCCCCTCTCCCTCTCCCTCTCTCTCTCTCTCTCTCTTCGAGGGTGGAAGAGTGAGAGCGAGTGAGCGTAAGCTGGGTGGAAGGATGCCAGAGGGGACTGGCATGTGCCTTGGATGCTGGGAAATGTCAGCACATTTTTGTATTCACCTGCTTTTTCGGGACCTTCGCCCACAGACTGCCGCGCATCCTCCTGACTGAAAAAGGAAAATGAGTTTTTAAAAGCGAGAGAGGGGCGGCTGGGCAACATGTCAGCGCTGAACAGATCTCGAGTACACACGAGCACATTCCGACTCACACACTTCTTCTCAGTGCGGCGTAAATCCTTCGTGGATTCCTTGTGTGAATACATTGACAGGGCTGATAAAGGGCACCGCGCCTTTGTTTGTTTTACCGAGGCTACAGTGCTCATGGGTTGTGTCGCTCAGCGCGTTAATAGCCTCAATGGCTTAAAGTCTGAAAGGCTAAAATATGGTGTGTCTGCCTGTCTGCTGCCCTGAGAACACGTACAGTAGCGTCCGTCTCAAGGTAAACAACCCCGCCTCCCTTTGTACACGAAACTCCTCGATGCAACACGTCGGAAAAAAGGGAAAAGCAAAGAGAAGAGGATAAAATGTGTTGACAGATGGAAAGCCAGAAATCCTGTTTTACAGATTCAGGGTAAAAACATATTTCGAACAAAAACTGCGTGTAACGATAACAGGTTTTATTCAGAAAGAAATACAAAGAGCCCTGGATGTATGGATTTATTGAACTGAAACATCTGCAGGAATCCTCTGCTCTTGAGAAAGAAGGTATTCATGAGTGAGACAACGTGTGTAGACAAGAGACAAGAGACTTTCTGATTAAGATGAGGGTGAGACATATTCTGCTCTTTTCAATTTCTCTTATTACTTCCTTTTCCTGTCCATTGCTGCAGCTCCTCTGTCCAGCCTCTGTCTGAAACACTCGCTTGATAAAGCCCGGTTTGTTCTGATTGGCCAGCTCACCCATCTCTGTTGTGATTGGCCAACTGCTTCTTTAGCTTTTTACATACACAAAATAACTGAATAAGAAATGAGAGGACAGAAACACTGTAAAAGCAAAATATGCATAACCTCCTGCTGACCCATCCGTACGTTGACCATGCCTCATTAAGGTCAGGGGTCAAACCGTGCAGCACTCACATGGTCGGATGTAACCATGAACTGAAATCCACTGACTCCAGCTTCTGGTGCACAACCCGAGGAGGAAACAGGGGCGTTCGGGATCTTTACTTGCGACACTGAGTCAGACAGGAAGAGAGGAGGAGGCGTGGAAGGGAGGGACGGAATAGGAAATGTTTTCGCAGAAGTCAAGGGCAGCGTGTGCCAGGCAGGAATTGCACCTTTCACACAGCGCCAGTTAAAGCAAACTGCAGGAATCTCACACGCTGGGCCGCACGGGCCTCGGATGCTCTATAGGTGTGTTTGGAGATTTAATTCTCCAGACTAATGGGAAGATTCTCCCATTGACTCCTCGTTGGTCCCAGTCAGACTGAACCAACCACCAAGTGTCCTAATTAGCCCACTTTAGCATGTTAGTCTGCTCCAGCTGCTCCTATTTATGTTACTGATGAAATGCTGAATGGGGCTTTTTTTCCCCCCCTTAGTTACATTTTCTCCCGGGAAGCAAATAGTCGATTTTTATCGTTTTTTCCTCTTTTCTCTTATTGCATTTTTCTTTTTTTCTGCTGGAGCATGATTATATGTTTTCCCTGCTGCTGATGCAGTGAACGGGGGAGCCGCAGCAGGACTGTTTTGTTTGGCTTGACCCTGCCAAGTAGCCTGCCCCATGTTTTTTGCCTGTGCAGCATCTCCCCCGACTGAGAATGACAGAATGTGGTGATCTTGTGAAATGCTCTGGCTGCACCGATGCTGCGTTCATGCTGACTCGGACGCAGGCTCCATCACATCCTCTGCCACGGGACACACTTATCGCGGAGGGCTTTCAGTGGCATCTCTCGATTGGATGGAGCGAGGCCAGCTTGCCTGCCGAAGCCTCGTTTTACCGCTCCACTAAACCCGTGGTCCGGTCTGATCATCGCTTTTAAAGCAGCGGAGCCGCAGCATCCCTCATCTTCTGCGTGTGCAGTCTCAGGAAGAAAGTTAATGTGAGGTGAAACCTGCCACAGAGGAATTCAGATCCCCTGAGCCTGGCATTGGACACACCGACCTGGCGTGGGAACACTCTCTCTGATTTATTTTCAGTTATTGCTCCGTCTCTCCATGTTCTTTATTGCTCTTCAAGGTATTGCTCTTTTCCTCTCTCCCCCCCCCCCCTTCCTTCTATATTGCTCTTTCTACCACCGCTCTCTTTTGGTCTCTGGTCCCTGCATGCCTCACTTCTTTAACAATGAAACAGATGCTAATTTTAATCATCCTACTAACAAAGATTATAGTCTTTGATCAAACCTAAGGCTCAGAAAGCAACACGCTGCATCGGGCTGCCGAGGCCGTGAGACACTCCACTGGAGAGCTGCTACCCTTTAAACATGTATTTTTCCTCTTGCCCGGCATTTCACATGATGCCCAGTCGAAGCATTGTAAGATTTACAGTTCGTTTTTACGCGAGAGCCGGAATTAGACAGCTCCCGCTCTGAATGTCAATGTTTCTCCCCCCCCGAAGCCTCAAGACCTACTTATGCTCATGCGAGTGTGTGTGATTACATCAATGACATGCTTTCCAGAGATCCAAACCATTCCGCTGGGCGACTGTATCAAGATGTAGTACAAGAAGAATACTGATGGATGGTTGTATGAGGGCTCGGCGGCCACATATAAAAGATGCTCTCCAGCGTCTGTCTGAAGTGTATGGATGGCCCCCACTATCTTCCTGTTATATCTTATACACCGAGCAGGGGGCAGACTGTGGAGGCTGTGGCCTGTGAAAATGAGAGTGAGGCACTTATCCCCAGGTTCACTGATGTAGTGGCCGGGCTGCAGTAGCTCTTCATACACCTCTGACAGACTCAGAGCGGCTCTGGAACCGTGTCTGGTGTATCTATCATACATGTGGGCCTCGCCGTCTCATCTCAGGCTGCTTCACTCTGCTCGGTTCACCAGAAAGGGCAAAGCTCAGAGTCACTGCAGGTGCTGAAGAAGGGAGAGGGGGTGATGGGGAATCAGGAAAAAAAAAAGCCTGCTTGGCTTCGCTAGTAATAGTCTGTGAAGTGGAGTCCTGGGTTTTGCTGTATTGCCTGGCAGTGCAGGGCTGAGTATAATCTCAAGACGTCCACAGGGCTCTTTCCCTTCTCCCTCTGGTCCCTGTGACTTTGAACATAATGAGAATTGGACTTCCTCCACCTCCGATCCTCTGCTGGTCCCCGTCCTTCATCACGGTGCAGCACGATAATGTTCCTACAAACGCTGCTTCCATCCCTCGTGTGTATTATACACTACAATACTCAACCTTCGCAGCTACAGTGACTAATACCAGGTATTGCCATTACTCTGCCAAAACACTATTTTTCATCGTGCACCTTCGAGGTCACGATGACATTCTCTTCCTTCCACCTCCCGCCTCCCCTCGACTCACCCTTTCTGCTTTAAGCAAGAGGGAGCGGTAGTGCCACATGTGTAATGAATGGGCCTCACTGTGCACGCCGGTACTCCAGGGCTTTTTCTATATGCCACTGCCTGTCCTTACGTTTCTGCTGAGTTTCAAAAAGGTCCTTTCCACTATTTATGAAGAGAATGTAGGTCGTGAAGCTCCAACTCTTTTGTGCAGTGTCGTAGTACAGTACATTTTGTGTTATTTAATAAAGATCTTGTTCGGCAAAAAACCTCACAGCAGTGTTCCTGAATCCTTCACCCTTGTGTTTCTGTAGGAAAGTGCTGTGGCCGTGTCCCTGCTCCGCTTTCAGTGCACTGACTCACAGGAAACCAGCCAGTGCTGATTTTCCACCATATCCCAGCCAGCACTGCTTCCTGCACGGGGTTCACACGGAACAGGCCGGAAGGCATGCGTGTGCACTTCAGCACTGGTCCCGCCAGTCACCCAGTCACCCAGTCCGACTCCCAGCATGCTCTCTGCACTCCCTCCTGTCCTGGCGTGGCCTGTCAGCAGCTGTCGCACTCCAGAGGACCATCAGGTGGATTTTCTTTACACACCCAGGGAAGCACACGGCTCGGGCTAATGCTTGCTGCAGCACTCACTTCACTATTTATTATTTATTATCCATATTCATTGCTGGTCCCACTTGGAGTGTGAGCTTTCCTCTGTCTCAGAAGTTTGGTGAAGCTACAGACAGCTTCACTCTATTTTGCCCTAGATGCACTTTATGTATATGTCTCACTTCATTCGTTAATAAACCCATAAAATCAAATCCTGCTGGTTAAAATTCCCCTGGTGTACCCACACAGGCGGATGAGTACGGGTGATGTGTTGTGTGGTGGTTCTTCCTCTCAGCCTCTCGGAGCGAACAGTCCACTCTGCTTGCAGGGCATGTATCCTTCAGTGTGAGTAAGCATCCAATTTCCTCACCACATGCTGTTATTGCCTCTCATCCAAAGGGAGATTGGGCTAAGTAACCAGCCGCAGACTTGATTTTGTGGTGTTTTATCACCTCTGATGAAATTAGAGGGCTCTCTACTGGGCCGAGGTGGAGGGAGAAACACAGCGAGGCCGCGGCGGAGAGGCAGAACCATTTGTGGCGTGTGCGATAATGCGTCTGTTATATGTGCCTCAGAAGAAGGAGCCAGTAAAATGGGCCCTAAAGGGGCGACATGCACGTTTTTCACAACCGGCTCTGTGCATGGCCGCCGTTCACGATAACAGCTGTTTACTTACCGACCTGGCAGAAACACTTCAGCATCAGGCGATGCTAATGTTAACTCTGATTCTGATTCTATCGCTTCTTTGATTTAGTTGAAATTCACACGCTAACCAGCTAGCCTCTTGTCTCGTGGCTAGCGCCCATCTCCACCGCCCACTCAGGAAACCATGTGTGACGGTAGTGGAAATGTACATATTGGACCTTTAGCCTTATCTGTACTATTATTGCAGACTGATGTCGGACCACAGTCCATTCGAGGCAAGACCGATATGTCTTCATTCTGCTGTGTCATTCTGTATGAAAGGTACAAATATGGAAATGGGTGAAGTTGTTGTTTCGACTTTCAGATGTAGTCACAGGACTGAGAATCGATAACTGTGTCAAATGTGGAGCCCTTATGACCAGAGAGGATGTTTTTTGTCAAACGTCACACGTCTGATTCCGGAACACCGGCATGTGATTGAGAATGATGCCTTAGGGCAGATGTATGGTTGTTGTGTTTGTTTCAGTGGAAACAAACCCTGCGTCTTAACGGTAATATAAGAGAGGGTCTGTTCAAAAGTGGGTTTAATGTGAGGTCAAGTCATGAAGCTTATTGTCTTCTGTTTGGGGTCGGTGGTTAGATTCCCTACAATTTGCTTCCAATGCAATAAATCACAGTCATGAGTTTCTCCAGCCGACCCTGAGTAGACTGATGTGTCCCCTGCTCTGGAGTTTGGACTTGACAAACAGAGGCTGAGCCAATCAATACCCTGCTTTACAATGAGGGCAGATTTGACCATAAACAAAACAAAAAAGTCAATATTGTGGGTCGTTTAGTGCAGAACAATTTTTGGTTCATTGTGAAACTGCAGTGGACCAGAGGACGTTGGTTGAGGGGGGGTGAGCTGCAAAGATCATTAACCCGGTGGAGAGGACGAGTGTGAGAGAGGAGTTTGGTCACATGCTGAGACACAGACAGGAACTTGTGTACATGCACACACACACCGATCAGCTGAGGACACCATCTCTCCATCACATGGCAGCCAACCTTCTCCTGCTCCATCACAGGGCCTCAACTCTCAGAAGGCTCACGATGCTGAGGAGGGTTTTTAAGGTGTCAGAGCGTGCATGCTGCCAGCTAACTGGTCCAGGAATGGGAGTGCTGGGGGAACAGCGATCACACAAACTCTCCGTCATGTTAATTGCATCGACGGATAATTGATTTTAATCATGAGTCGAGCCAACAGCTGACAGCAGCAGCGAGGACTCGCACTGACTGTGTCTGCATTACATCATCGGCCCCGTTGTGGGCGTTACGTCACAGCGCGCTGGTCCGCGGGCATCGAACCCGTACGTCACCGGACTCAGGACAACATGTACTTCCTCACCTGGGTGGTTCATCCATCTTTAAGACGCAGTGATCGTTTCCTCTTGTTTCTGCTGGAGGAGCTCAGGAGAGGAGTGTGTTTGGAGCCTCCTCTCCAGTTCTTTGGGTGTTAGCCAACCCGGAGCCGCCTCATCCTCTCAGCGAGCGGGCGATTACAGAGCGACTCTACAGAGCTGTATCATACGCTCCTTAGATGAAACAGTAGCAGCAGAAATTGAGGGGATTACTTTGACTGACAGTTATATTTTCCCTTGCCTCCCCCCCTCCCCCCCCTGAGAATCTTACATAACTGTTTTTTGGGAGGGGGGGGATTCTGGCTGGGGACTATAACGAGTGAAACAACACGTCTCATTGTCTGATAACTGGATATTAATGTACGTTCAGACCAAAACAATAACACAGGCTCAGTTTTTGTTCCTCTCCTTCTCCGCTTCCCCTCGTTCCTCCTTATCTTGACCCCCTTCCTCTCCCTCTCCCTCTCCTCCCTCCCTCTCCTCCCTCCTGAGTCTGCCAGCCAGCCTGTGTGAATTTGCTCCAGATAATAGTGGACGTACTGTGCCAGCTTCTGGAGTTGTGGCTGCCACCGTGGCTGTAACGGCTTTTGTTACCCAGCAGGAGCAATGTCTGCAAGCCTCCTTCCCCTTCTTACCCCTCTTCCTTCCTTCCTTCCTTCCTTCCTCTTTACTTCCTTCCTTCCTCCACTCGTCCGTCCGTCCAGCTCCCCCTGACTCTCTTTCATCTCCCTATCTTTCTCTCACCCACTCAAACTGGGGGGGCGCTGCTTTGTTTTGTTTTACTCCTTCCCCGCCACTTCCACAGGTCATCATTCACTCTTCCTGTCCTCTTATCTCAGTTGATGTATTTCATTGCTTGCTTTACCCTTTTCCTATTTCCTCCCTATCCTCCTCCCTCCCCTCGATCCTTCCAGCAGTAGCTGCCTCGGCCTCTGAGCCAAACGCTCCGGCACCACTCTGATCCCGAGAGTGAGACACATGATGAAGCAGTGAGTGGGAGAGGCAGCGAATGCACTGGGAGATATGTGGTTATGGAAATGGATTTTTTTTATTTTTTAAATGTGATTTTCTTCATTGATCTGCCTCCGTGAACGTGAAACCTCCCCCCCCCACACACACACACACTCCACATGGAGCGAGTGTTTACCCCCCCACATGTCCTCTCTCTCTTGCGGCGCTGTTCGGTGGCTTTGGCGTGATTACTCCACAGAAGGTTCGGTCCGTTGGCTCCTCCTCTCTGATTGGGTAACTGCACACGGGAGGTCAGAGTCCAGGCTTTGTTTTTCTGCAGAGTGCAGCTGTAGGCAGATAACACTCCTGCAGGGAGGGTCTGTGGATAAAGAAAGCAAATACACACCGAAAAGAGCAAACAGACACACAAACACACTCTATGGTGATGCTGCTGCTGCTTGCACACACACACACACACACACACACACACACACACACAGACTCACACACACAGGTCATGTTGTTTGGGTTCATGTCATCAGTATCCTCCTGCCCTCCCAGTCGAGAGTCCTCACTCATTAGGTTCAGCTCTGCAGCTCATTAATGACATGAGCGTTTATGGGATGTGATTCCAGCGAGGCCAGATGTTCGGACACATCCACTCGTTTCCTTCTCGTCTCCTCCACTCGTTTCCTTCTTGTCTCCTCGGCACCTGCCACCTGCTGCACTGGTTCAAGTCCCTCAGCTCGGCCAAGTCCCTGTGTCTGCTTCAACAACTCTTAAACGACAGAAACAGATACGGGAAATTAAATTAATTATAATCCGCTTTACTCAAGTTGGAATTATTAATTGAATTCAGCAGACTTTGATATAAATATGAGGAGAAAAAACACGTTAAAGTTCACAGCTTCAACACTCGCCCGTCTCTCTCTCATAACTCCGACCTAACAGCAGCGATCATTTGAGATATTACTTTAACTTCCTTCTGACTTTAGGATATTAGACGGCTTCAGAAGGTGGGCTTTTATACAGCTGTGTATGTCTGGAGCTGTTAATAATTCATACAGCTGTAATTCATTTTCAGATTCACCACAGGTACTTTACCTTTCGTGCCGCTGGCTGCACAACTGCCATCCCTCCACATACGTCTTTCATTACACCCCTCTGTTGACTCTCAAAGTGACAGGGCCGGGGGAGCGGGGGAGAGTTAAGAGCGTCCGATTCGATAAGGCGTGAGCGGCGTCAGTCAGGAGACGATGATGCAGTCGCGTTGTGTTCGCGAGCTGAGGTGAGATATCGGATCCCTCGGCCTCCAGTGACTTCCTGCTGTGTTTGTTTTCCCTTCGCCCGCTGAGGATTCCCTCTCCTCTCACTGAGGCCCCTTTACAATTTAGATTTATGGAAATGCCTCCTAATAGAAAGCGGCTTTCACGGGATGACAGACAGCGGTGATGAGGCGCACGCCACATCGGTGCTGGTAGTGGGACTGCCTGCAGAAGATCACGCCTCAGGATTCAACATTCAATTTAGGGGGAAAAGTACATGGAGGCTGTTGGTTGTGTCAGCGGAAACAAGGATTTGGAAGGGGGGGGGGGGAGTTTAATTCATGCACGTCTGCGCTGGATGTGCCCCTGTCTATATTTGTGCAAGCCTTTGATTGAGGGTGTGTGTCTGTGCCTGCGTGAGCTCGTTCAGGAGCGTGAAAGTGAACGTCTGTGCATCTGTGTATTCGGAGGAGGCGGTGGCGGCTGTGGGAGGGGAAACAGAAATCATTAGCATAAGAATAACAGTGTAATCTCTCTCAGTGGATGTCACAGATTTTAGGCTGTAATACCAGTGTGTTTCTGCTCAGACAGAGTTTGAAGTGTGTGCAGGGGGGGGGGGACTGAAGGAAAGATTACACACACGTGCCCTTGTTTGCATTCAGGGATAAGCAGCTAACGTGAGACTCGATTATTCCCGCGTCACGATGACGAGCTGTTTTTCTGCAGAAGATCTCGGGGGCTGTGTTTTAATAATCTTTTAAAAGTTGTAGTTTGTTTTCATTGGAGCAATTCATCGGGAAGGCAATTGACTGTCGTGAGCAAGTGCGCTGATGTGGGTCACTAACAAACATAGTGCTGTTACACACAGGATGCAAAGTGCTCCTTACAGCACATGCTTAATCGTGGATAAGTGCACATTCATTTCCCATGCACCTCTTAATTATAGGCCTTTTTTACCATTGCTCAGACTCTGCACATACGTGTGAAGACAAACAAAACAAACTAAATGGTTTCACACGAGCACTGTACTAGCGGCACTAATACCACTTTCCTCAGACGGATGGAATTATTTGGCGTAATCAGCTTCTTCCAACGAGAGGCTTGTGGTTTCTGAGGGTGTTAGCCCTCTCCGCCCCTTGTGTCATTTCCCTTCCCGTGGCTGGAAGGATGTAAAGATGGAAGGAAGGATGGAAGGATGGAAGGATGGAAGGAAAGATGGAAGGATGGAAGGATGGAGGGATGGACGCAGAGTAGATGTGCTGAGTTTTATTTCCCGGAAGCAGAAAACTGATTTTTCCGGCACTGGAGCAGAGACTTTTATTTCACATTGAGACAAAGGAGTGTATAAATATAACTTGAGCTCAGCGACTCAAGATGCCAGCGACTCCTCTCATTATCTCCCCTCCTGATAGCAGCAAAGACAGAAGACTAATGGACTAACCTCTGCCGCTATAACTGCTTTTTTATAGTCTCCTATATAAGAAGATCTCCCTTTAGGGAAGATTAAAAATGTTCTATTTTCACCGTGCAAACGTCCACGTGCACTGAAACGCTCACCACGCAATGAGCGTAGTATTAAACGTGTTAAAACCTCTTCACTCGCTGGATTGTTGATTTTTGTTCCGAGTTGTCTCTTTGATTTGCGGCGTATCACTTTCACTCAAGCATTAACATTTCACGCTTTACATTAATCACTCAGGGAATAACACATTAATCCGACGCATGAAATTATGATCTCCCATTTCCCCTTTCCGATCTGACAACAATGGATTTAGCACCGTAAATGGATTATGGTTCATGTTCTTTATCTCCCGCAATACAATCGCTGTAAATATGAATTCAGGAGATCCAGCAAATTTGGCTTCATTGTTAAGAAGCTTAGTGTGGACAAAGAGGAAAAATTAAAAATCAAAAAGGCACACAAACGGAAGAGCTGCTGTCTGTTCCAGGGTGACCGGGGGTTCAGAGCTGCTCCCTGCTCCAGAGGCCACTTCCTAAATCCTGCTCTTCCCTGATTCTGCTCGCTGGCTGCTGCTCTGCCCTCAGGCTGTTGTTTCCACAAGCCACAGCGACGGTTTGCACAGCTTATCATTTCACATTCTCTCACGTCTGGCCTTTTCCTCTCCGTCCTTCAGCATCTTTTTCACGAGATAGCCAGCGCAATGCAACCCCCCCCTCCCCCTCCGTGTAAATCACCCAAATATCAGCGAACGGGACCCGGGGACAGAACACAGCCGGCCAGTGGGAACAGTTTGTTTTAACGAGTGCTCGGAAGCAGCCGGGGCTGAGTCGGCCAATCCAGCGTTTTGTGAGCCTAACTATTCATTATGAATAGAAGTTCTGCAAAAAACTGTATTTCCTTCCAGCCATGATCACAGCTTGCGTGTGCACAGGAATGCGAGAGCTTCCCCGTGTCTCTCGACTCCGTGCTCGTGTTTCTTTCTGCCTTTGCATGTCTGCCACAGAGATTGTCAGATGAGCGTTAGGATGGAACTCTACAGACAATGGCCGTGATGTTTTACGTCTTTTAGTTTTTTTGTTTTTCATCCCCCCCCCCTGCATTTCATATTCCTCTGTGATGTAACACCCCAAAGCAGCTGACAGTCTGTCATCATGCCAGTCAATGTTTCCCGCCTGTGTGCGACGACTTCGGCTGTGATGTGTCAACACTCAGAAACTGTTGTGTGTGGTGTTGTCAGAGAGCGACAGACGTCTGCTCTATCGTGCGTTAGAGGAAAAGCTGATTTATTGATTTTGATGATATCGGTTGTTGTTGTTAGAAGCCAAAAAATACCAGGAGCTCAAATTTCAAAGCTGCTGAACAAAATAAAAAACCTTAATTCTTTTTCCGCTGCCGTCACAGTCATGCCCTCGTCTTTTTCTAGGTCAGTAGGTGACTGTGATTTAGTGTGAATCATTCCTGGTTGCATTTATATGTTAATTCCCTTCTTGGTAATTCTGACTCCTCATAAACAAAAGAAAAAGGCGAAGCTTTGAACCGAAGCGCACGAGAGGTGACGTGTTGTTGTTCCTTTTCTCTTCAAGTCTCCTCCTCAGCTGCACAGCACAGAGAAGACTCTGTCAAGTGCCACAAAGAGGTGGTCATGCAATCAACTTAAACAAAGACTTCTTTCCCCTCTGTCACCGAATGCAATATGAATGGATAACCTCTGTGGAGGCTTTTTATTTACAGCGTTCACCGGCTCCCTCTTCTCCTCCTCTGCCTCTGCAGCTGTTGCCTCAACGCGAGGGAGCGATGCATATATTTCTTCCACCGACAAGGAGAGAGGAGAGGAATAGAAAGATGGATGGGAGTAAATGTTGTACACACACATATACGATTAAGGGGGTGGGGGTGCAGCGGAGGCTCCAAAGGGCAAAAGGCTTCGGGGCTCGAGCGAAAAGCTGCCTCAGCAGGAGGCTGATTAAACCACCAAAGGATTCCACTTTGCACATCGAGCAAGTACAAACTCAAACAAAGGAGCAAGGCAGCACACAGGCAGCTGAGTGTGTGTGTGTGTGGGGGGGATCTGGCTCTCTTGGCGGCAGTGGCACTTTTATGACCATGCTAATAAACTGCTCTTGGGACGGAGACACCTCCCACACCTCCGCCTGCACACACGCCATGAACAGCTTGACTGGGCCTGAGGACCAGTGTTTATGGACACACGGATCAATACGCTCCCCGAGGGTCTATATTTAAGTCGGAGCTGAGTAGCATACCCGTTGATCACAAGGGGAGGGGGGGGGGGGACCCCAGGATGGCCATTACAAGATTTGGACAGGGGCTGCGAGAGGGCGGACACGGTTCAGAGCCAAATCCCAAATCGCCTCCGCAAATCAAAACTTGTCTCAAAACACAGTAGCTGCAGGAGCCTGGATGAGCAGTATCTCTCCCCCTACCACCCCCCCCCCCCCCTCCTCTCCCTCCTCCCTATCTTCAACTGCAAGTTCTTGTTAATTTAAGGCGCATTGGCTTTTTTTTTATTTATATTCCAGCCACATCGTTCACCCTTGATTCTCGGTGCCTCGGCTGCTGCAAATGCAAATTCCGGAGCGTGACAAACGATGTAGGGCCGACTGTGACACGTCCAGGCCCCCAGCGCCCCCCCCCCCCCCCGTGTCCCTCCTCACCTCACCTCCTCCAGCTCCACAGTAATTACCCTTGTTGGATCGCTACGCCTAATCATACTTGATTTTGGGGATGCGCCACCATTGTCTCCACTTGTTAGCCCCTCACACTCCTCGGTTCTGATAGAGTAAACTGATAAAACTGGTGGATATGAGGCACACAAACACACACACACACACAATTACACACACACAAACACACATGTACTGTATATTCCCTCGGGGGGTGTTTTCATGAGGAAGCATGTGTGCAGATGCAGCACCGTGGCTGATTCATTCAGAAGATGACTGTTGTGCCCCCAGAGGTTAATCCCTCTACGATCTGATCTTGTCAGCCGGAGATGGAGAGAATAAAAGGATAAAAAAAACTAAACAGAAGCAATGTTTACAAAAGAATAATTAATAGATTCAGGTTCTTTAAAAAAAAGAAGGGCTCCTTAAAAGGCGGGGGGGGGGGCGAGGGGAGGGGCGTGTGGAAGTGGCTCCCAATTTGTTCTCACTTGTTCCAGTAATAAGATCCAGGCCTGTCTTTCCAGTGGACGGGATAATTAAGTCCTTGGGACAGACTGCACTGAGCTGTGTCTCTGGGTTCGTGGCACGTGGACAGAGATGGCTGAGCACGGTGCCGTGGACTGCAGACTTTAGCTTGTTGAATGTTTTAAAAGATAAATACGGAAAATGGAGAAATGTCTTTGGCTGTTGTTTAATGGTTTGGAGTGAAAAACGGTGATGGGAGGTGAATACTGCTGTAAAATAACACCTTGTAATATTTGCATTACCACTAATCAGTACTATTACTACTGTATATTTTATTTTACTGCTTTCGTTTTATTTAATTTTTTTATTTATTGCCTTGCTTGTGTGGAGAACACAGATATTTCAGCTGATGATATAAAAATGTATCTGGTTTGTAATTTAATGCTGAATTATTGTTGTTATTATTGGTGTAATATTATCTGTAGATTATTTGGATTATTATTTAAAATCATGATTATTCACACATCGATATATAACGTTGATATGTAGATAAGTTTAAATACATTTGAATGGTCAGTCCAGGCTTGAGGAGAGTCAGTGGTTCTTAGAAACCACTTGCTCATTGTGTGTCAGTGTGAGTGTGAGTCAGGTCAGGCTCATTTCCTTCTCTGTAACCTGCCTCTCTTTCCTGCGTCGTCCCAGTCTGCCCAGCAGCTCCTCAGGAATGTGCACCGTAATGGTTTCCGCCAATTGTCTCGTTAAAAAACCTCCACGAGCTCATCGCCTCACTGGAGCTGACCTTTGACCTCTCAAGCACCTCTAATGAAGACTCTCTCCCAGTCATTCACATGTGTTTCCTGTGTATGAAACATGAGTCACTGTTTGAAGTCTAACGTCTTTTCTTCCTCCTTGTTTTCTTTTCCAGAAACATGTGAAGACCTTTGCAAAGTTTGGAAAGAGTTTGCCTCCGACAACAAGAAGGCGAAGGTCTCCTCCCTTCTGCCACTCGCCCGTTCTCTCTGCTTCCTCTGCACGTCCCTCGCAGGCCCGTTGAACATGGAGGGCCGGCGGGCTACACGCAGGACTTTATCCCCTGAGGGTGTAGCTGCTCTGCTAGTCCTGTGGCTCTTAGCGTCCCCCGTCCTGTGCAGTGGACAGACATTCACTACCTTCCACCCTGAACGCCGGGAGTGGATCTTCAACCACTTGACGGTCCACCAAAGCACAGGGGCGTTGTATATCGGAGCGGTCAACCGTGTGTACAAGCTCTCAGGCAACCTGACCCTCCTGGTGTCCCATGATACAGGCCCAGAGGACGACAACAAGGCCTGCTACCCCCCGCTCATCGTTCAGCCGTGTTCTGAGCCCCTCGTCGCGACCAACAACGTCAACAAGCTCCTCCTCGTTGATTATTCTCAGAATCGGCTGCTGGCCTGCGGCAGCCTCTACCAGGGCGTCTGTAAACTCCTCCGATTGGACGACCTCTTCATCCTAGTGGAGCCGTCTCATAAGAAAGAGCACTACCTCTCCAGTGTCAACCAGACTGGGACCATGTATGGAGTCATCGTGTCGTCACAGGGCCAGGATGGGACCCTGTTCATCGGCACAGCAGTAGATGGGAAACAGGACTATTTCCCCACCATCTCCAGTCGGAAGCTGCCCCGTGACCCAGAATCCTCAGCCATGCTTGACTATGAATTGCACACCGACTTTGTGTCGTCCCTCATCAAGATACCGTCTGACACGCTGGCCCTGGTCGCCCACTTTGATATTTACTATGTTTACGGCTTTGCCAGTGGCAGCTTTGTTTACTTCCTGACTGTCCAGCCCGAGACCCCAGAGAACAGCATGTCCTCGAGCGGCTCCACCAACGACCTCTTCTACACCTCTCGCATCGTCCGCCTCTGCAAAGACGACCGCAAGTTCCACTCCTACGTCTCCCTCCCCATCGGCTGCGTGAAGAACGGCATCGAGTACCGGCTCCTGCAGGCCGCCTACCTCGGCAAGCCGGGGCGCGTCCTGGCCGCCTCGCTCGGCATCGGCGCCCAGGATGATGTGCTCTTCACCATCTTCTCCAAGGGCCAGAAGCAGTTCCATCACCCGCCAGATGACTCGGCACTCTGCGTCTTCAGCATCCGGGACATTAACGCTCGGATCAAGGAGCGCCTGCAGTCCTGCTACCAGGGAGAAGGAAACCTGGAGCTCAACTGGCTGCTGGGGAAGGACGTGCAGTGCACCAAGGCGGTGAGTTACACTGACAAGTAATGCTTTGAGAACATACTCGCAGATTCACATTGATTTACTCATTTAGAATATGGAATATAAGATTTAAATATATCTCCTCCATGTGCTTAATTTGGTTATAATCTGCTTTCCTACACACACTATTCATCCATGGTCCTCTTGTCATCGGGAAGTGAAAACCATTACTTCTTCAGTTCCGTACATTAGTTCTACCCTGTGTGCAAAATCACACCATTAATTTTCTTAAGCTTCTTTATAAATTAAGTTCAATATGTTATGTATTATCGAGAGAAACCCAACAGTTCCCACAATGAGAAAACACAGCCGACAGATGAGATGTAAAACTTTCATAGACTCATTAATGAACTCTACATTTCAGTGGCTGTAATCGTACAAAGGTCCAACAACATCTACGTCTTGTTTATTTTCCCAAAACAAGAGAGTAAACAGTAGCAGACCGACCGAAGCGTCTCAATGAGCCGAGAAACCGCAGCGTTCAAACGTTGAGGGCGTGTGCTGCAAAGAAAATAAACTCGGCAGCGATCAGGAAATGCTTTTGAACGCCGCACACTGCTATCACATCTCAAAGTGTGTGTTGTAAAGTCAAAAAAAGTACATGTTTCTTTGTTTTTTATCATCAAAGTGATCTTATTCTGCTTGAGCTCAGAATAAATAAACACACACTCCTTCTAGAACAAGGCAAAGCAGTTCAGCTAACTCTGCTTCTGACGCTGAGATCACACACACCACTCTCTTCCTTCTATATCGCCAATTATCCTATAATCCAAGGCCATGTATCTGTTACATGTTGTCATGTGGAATTCAGTTTCTTGATTTCACTTTATTCCCAGGAGGCTGTCGTCCTCCGTGGTTTCATTTAGTAATTGCTATCAGGAAGTGGGGGGAAATAAGCCAATTAAGAATTAATGACTAGCTAAACGTATGACCAAGTCATTTAGAAGAGGGTGTGTCGAAGTGTTGTGTGTCTGCATGTGTGCAGGAAAGGCTTGTGTTTGCTGAGTGTGTGCGACATGGCTTTTTATATCAGTGTTTAATGGTATCCCTCTTCTCACCATGTTGACAGCCTCTGATCAGCTTCCTTTGTCGATAATCCCCCCCAGAGTCTTTTTAATTGGCCGCTCTTATTAAAATCAGTAAAGTCTCCATTAGCACAATGTCAAAGGTGATTGTCGGGATTGAGGGAGACATTATCCCAAACCAGCGCTGTTGGGTTTTATTAGCTCCACCGAGAAGAGGCGGCGGAAGCAGAATCGGTGGCATGAAGCGATGACAGTGCCGAGGTGGAGACTCTCTAACTGTGGGAGCTCAGATTAGAACCTGTCTCCAGTTTCCCAGTAGAATCCCCGATCATCTCACAATGCTCAGAAGGTTTCCAGTCAATTCCTGCAAAACTGCACCCCCCACTGCATTCTTTAGACACACACACAAGCCAATAACATCCAGCTCTTCTCCTGCATTACACAACACAGCCATATACGCACACTTTGTGTAGCCAGGTAGATAAGAAGATGTAAAATACAGTCCTTAAGACCGTGTCCTTGTGCTCAATGAACAGCCGGTAAATCCATAGTATAATATGGATTATGCAGATAGATGTCAATGGATGAGGAAACTCTTAAAGCCTATACAAATTACATTTAACAACTGAAGACGTCAACCATGCTAACATTGTCTGCTTGCTGTAATCCCCTGCTGGAGCCGCGCGGCTGCTCTAAAGTGCACATGTGTTCCACATCTTGTCTTTCTTAAATAAATATGTCCATGCAACTCAGTGTGAGGTATTTTTAGAGCACCCATGTCTGAGTTTCATCGGAATATGAGGTGAATCAAGGTGAAACCGACCCGGGAGAATGTTGGTTTTTCCCTTTTTGTTAACCGTTGACTCTACTTCGCTCGGTTTCAGAGTAAATTACACATGCAGCCCGTCCGCCGGTCCGAGCTAGCAGCAGGTAGCCAGCGAGCTCCAACCCGAGAACCTTGAATACACCCCCAGCTCCCATTCCCCCGTCTTGCAGACATTTCACTGTGTGCACGCTCGCTCACGGGCCAAGGCTGAGGCCGGGGGAATGGAGCTGATGGACTGAGCCGGGGGGATTCGGACACGGCAGCCAGTCAGAGATTTATCGCCCAGCCGTCCAGCCTTCTGCCATCTGGAGATCCTCCGTCCTCACTTCCCCCGGAGCGGAGCCCTGATAGAATCCTCTCTCAGTATCAGGCTGTTTCTGTGTCTGAGAAAACGCTATCGTCCTTTCTTGGGTCTCGCTAATGACCCCAACAGCTAATTGACGACTGGTGAGAGCGAGGGGGAGCCGCTACTGATAACACACCGATATACCCTGGGAGCGGAGGTGTCCTGTCACGTCCAATTCATCAGTCATTCTAATTCCACACAGAGTAAAGCACTTGATGTCCTTGTTAAACACCATTATGCAGTTTACTGTCGAAGCCGGGCCACGGCTACAACTGTTTGCTCCGTATTGATTAAATATTATGCTGTATTGTGAGTTGCTCGATAAGAACTAATCACGCAGAGTAACAGTCTCCTTCTTTTTTTTAAAGTCTCTCCAGAGCCCTGCTCAAAGTAATCAATGTCCTCTGTGAGAGAGAGAGAGAGAGAGACTGTGGTAAAAGCCACATTTCTGCACCGCTCGGAGAAAAACAACACAAAAAAACATCTGCAGGAAGGTGAACAAGAGAACGCAACCGCACAGAGTCCCGGGGGGGGGGGGGGGGGGGGGGGGGTTCGGCTCGGCTGCCAAGTCTGCTAAGTGTACATCATCTAAACAGTCCAGATGTAATCAGAACCACATGGTCTGGAGCCCAGCAGACCATGTGTGGAGGAGCTGCACGCATGTGAGGGAGCAGATATCGATAAGCCAAAGTCTGGAGCTGCCCCCCCGAGATAGCTGCTTTGCCTTCCTGTCCATTCTCTGTGTAGTCAGCACATATGTTTTAAAACAAGCATTCACCAGTGATGTACAGCACATTTAATTTAATAACCAGAAGAGTAGAGGATGATTTAAGCAGTGGAGTACAGCACAATAGCTCCGTGCTATTTTGGGCAAAGGGAAATAAAGGGAAATGCCATAAAGTGGGAGGAGGCGTGACTGGATTATTCCCTGTCAGCATTACAAGCTTCTGCTCTGCTCATGGAATAGTGCATAGGAGTGAGCGGTTCTGCAGCCGTAGTGCACAGCGAGTGGCTGAGCTGCCCCCCCCCCCCCCCCTCTATAGTGGGAGATGTCACTCAACGTAGTCCGCTCACACCGTCCTGACAGGGACACAGAGACGAGACAGACAGGAGATACCGATACAGAGAGAGAATTAATGAGATGGGGTCGGAGAAAGGGGAAATATATATATATACAGGGTGAATAAGGTAGAGTTTGTCAGGAAGAGACTATGGGATGTATACATGGCAGGCTCCTCGGACCATCTCCTTTTACTCCACGTGGCATTTCGAGGCCAGACTGTCTCCGCTGACCTGATTCGACACCAGAAACTCCAGCGTCTTGCTCCTTGTTCACCTCCTCCGCCCCCCCCCCCCCCGTCGCCTCCTGTCTCATAATCTCATCTTCATCTTCGCTCGAACCAAAAAATAACGACGCCTAAATGTTCCTCAGAAGTCAAACGTCACAAGACTTTACCCCCGGCGGAGTATTTTCACTGCCGAATCTGTAAATACACTTCATCGCAGACGCGTATGCATACATGCATATTTCAGGGCTGCATGGTTATCATGCAGGGTGCGTCTCTCAGAGATGTGATGATAGGCCGGGGTAATGAGCCAGGGGGAGAGCAAGGTGGAGCTCAGTCAGGCGGAGCTGAAACATGTCTGCCAAGTGGAACCGAGAGGCAAACGTTTGTCTGGCTGGTGAGACTCACGGCTGCCCCCCCGCCTGGTTCCGACCTCCCTCCTCACACTCACCTCCCTCACCCTCACCCTCACTCTCTCTGACAACTTTGACCCCTTTGCTCTCAGTCTGTCACCTTCTCTTTTTCCTCCTTACTGAGTCAGTTCTCAGCTCCTCCACTCTCCTAATGTCTTATTCTCTAAGTCTGGCTCTCTAAGGTCTTTTAATCCCTCCCTCTTCCTGTACTACATTTCATTACAGGGGTTCATTTGATGTGACACCTACTCCCTATCACCTTTTTTTTGTGTTTCACTTTTATTAATTGTCTTGTCGTTTACTCACACTTGGCTCTCTAACCTTTGTGCCTCCTGTGTTCCCTCCAGCCTGTTCCCATCGACGACTCTTTCTGCGGCCTGGACATCAACCAGCCACTGGGAGGTTCCCAGCTGGTCACTGGTCACACTCTCTACACCGAGACCCGCGACCGCATGACTTCCGTCACCTCCTACGTCTACAACGGCTACTGCGTGGCCTTTGTGGGCACCAAGAGTGGACGGCTAAAGAAGGTGAGTGCCAGCTCCTCTCCTCTTCTTCGGCCTGTAGCTGCAGATATGTGCTCACTCCATCACTGGGATTCCTAAGGACTCGGGCCTGTCCAGTGGTCCGCGGGGCACAGACACTGGGAAGTGGTCCTGTTTCCCTGCAGATGGATCACGGTCACAGGGAAACTTATCTCCTGAATATTTAATTCCGGCTGTCAGGGCGTCGGAGAGGGGTAATGGCGATGGCCAGCTCACTGTAGTGGTTATTACCAGCTCCTTGTTATGTGAGCTCCAGTGTTGCAGTGTGGAATCACCTGCACTGGCCCATTAATTTTAATAGGCACCTTTCTGCCTGTGGCACACTGCGGGGCGAAGAGAGAGAGAGAGCAGGTCCATGCACTCCACCTCCCAGTGTTGGTGGTGAGAGATCCCAGTCTCCTGCTGCTGTCCGGTTCATAATCACAGGTTTCACCCTGAAACAAATCATCAGGTGAGATATTGACTGAACGGTGAGAGAAGTGAGCTTTGCGGTAAAATGTCAGAAATATCTGTGTTTCACTGATTCATTTCAAAACGTCTCTCCGGAGAGCTGCTGCTTGGACTGGACGTGGAGTGTTGAAGTGTTAGCGTGTGTGTGTGTGTGTGTGTGTGTGGATGCAGATAACGTGTGTGTTTATGTGTGTGAGTGCATTGTTTGTGCTGCATACTGACGAGGCTCTGTGGACCACGTTCAGACAGCTGGTTGAAGGATTTGTCAGTGTTCGCTTGGCTCCTCCTCCCATGGGGGCTGCTGTTTTGAGTGACAGCAGGAGTGTGTCACAGGGCCATAACTGCCCCCCCCCCCCCCCCCCTGCTCCTCCTAACAGCTGCATGGAGCTCAGAGAGGGGAGGAGGGCTGCTAAAACCATTTTGATACCAGATTTGGCCAGTTCCTTTTGTGATTTCACTTACTGGCATTGCAGCACAAATGGTTGCTGGCCCGGGAGTTATTTTGGTCTCCTATCTATTCATAATTAAATCAATACACCGATCTGAGTGCGGTGGAGAGAATATTCATTCCCTGTAATCCCCCGTTTGGGCTGTTTAATAATTTACCACCTTTTTTCTACTTTGGTTACATTAGATGAGACAGAACAATGTGTTTTCCCCGCTGTGTTGCTGTTGCCTGTGTATTATTTTTATCCTCCGTCTCTCCACACTCTTGTCTGTCGCTTCCACCTGCCTCCCCCCCCCCCCCCAGTCAGTCCTCTATCTCTCTCTCTTTCCTATCCCTATTTGAGAAGCCATGCAAAGTAGCCTCGTGGGCTGCTGTGTACTCTTCACAGGGGCATGACTGTAACCACAGTAACGCTAACATGGGCTGGAATTAACCAGGATGTGAGAAGAGCAGCTGGAGAGTAAAGAATAAGAAACTTGATTCAGGGGCCGGGACAGAACAGGAAGAAGAGCGTTCAACACGAGAGAATATTGTTATTTTACAATATTCACAAATATGGAGTTTTCCCTTCATCTCATTCGTTGTAGCGTAAATTGAGGAGATGCAGGAAATTTCATTCTCATTCAAAAGATGACATGAAAACTGTCTCTCCACATTATGATGCAACGAGTAATGAAACATTGATTATCTCTCTGAACACAGAACTGGGAACCTCAGACTCATTGTACTGCAGGTTCATCTGTGCTTCCGGTGTCTGTTCCTGTTTCAGTGTCACGTCGCTGCCGAACTGCGAGTTCACTGGATTCTATCTGAACCTGATTTGTTTGAAATCGCGTGACGAGAAATTTGCATTCAAGCACGACGCAGGACAAGGACATGTTTTGGATTTGCATGAAAACGATTGATTGGACCAGCACGGTCTGTTTCCTCAAATGTGCATGAAAGAGACAATGACCACATTTATCCTCCAACGCTGTGGAAGGGGAGAGCGTTTCTTTTTTAAATAGGTTGTGAAACATCAATAATGCTGCATATCAACACTGCCACAGTTATTACCTGCAGACACTTCCCTATAAATCCCCTATAAACGTAAATCATATAAGTTAAAGCGATGATTTAAGTTCAGGTTAAGGTGAGGAGGCAGGTTACAGTTAGTTAAATAGTCTGTTTAGTCGGTTATATGGACAAAATGTGTGTGTGTGTGTTTCAGTGCATCTGGAATGTGCAGGTGTTTTCGTCGAAGGTGCCTTCCACTCTCTCCCTCAGGTGTCACGGGGGGGGGCAGAGGGATGGGCCCCTGTCTGTTGCTCCTCTGCAGGAAGCTGATAAGCTCCTTCAGTGTTGTCTGAGACAAGTAGCTGGGGAAGGGGGGGGGGGGGTGCTGCAGGCCTCCTTCACATCGGAGCATGACGCAGCTATAGGGTGACACGATTTGATGCTCTGCTGGTAATACGGTTCCATAGCTTCACCTTTTTCTTTGTTTTTAATGCAACCAAGAGAGACGGACAGATGGAGAGAGAGAGAGAGAGGGAGGGGTGTGTTGTGTGAGAATGCACGGTTCAGAGGTGTGAGCCATGATGAGGAAGAAAATATATATATATACCAAGAGAGTATCAAGAAGAGGCAGAGATGGAAGGAGAAGCTGCTGGAGGAGGGAGGAAGAGACTGTTGAAATGTGAATTTAGTGCCGCCGAAGAAACCAGGGCTGCACCGCTGCCTGTAATTGGATTGGCTCCCTTCCCAAAGAATCCCCCCCACCCCCCCCCCCCTTCCTCCCCATCTCCTGCTTTCCCCATTCAATCCCGCTCCTCCTCCCCTCCGCCTCCCTCGTGCTCTCCCTGCAGACCGGCCCCTTGTATATGCTGCTGTTTCCTCGGCTTTGCAGGAGCAGGGTGAAGCAGGAGGGATGGAGCTGGCGGCTGCCGCTGCCAGTGGCAGGGTTTTGCATGGGATTGATTGTGAGAGCGGGGTTAAGAGGGTGGGGGAATCAGCAGACGCTAAGGTGAGGAGGATGCATATCCAGAGTAATGGCTGGAGGTAACAATAACATTGCAGTTGTGAGTCACGTACAGTGTTACTCACGTGGCGTGATCACGTGAGCAGGGTGTGAAGGGATTAGGTTTCACTCTGTGATGTAGGACACGCGTGTGAAGGTGAAGGATTCTCATTCCCAACCTGGAGTGAAGCCTGGTGCCACCGTACCACCGTACAGCAGTTATGTGTAAAATGTGTAGCATGAGTGTCAGGCTGCTTTCAGAAATGGGCTGTGAGCTTCTGGGTGGCACCCCCTGGAGGCAGTGATTGATTGTGGAGGGCAGTAGATGTTCACCTCAGCAGAAAGCCGCCCTGAGGCCGATCAATATTCCAGGTCCGTGTACTTTTTCTAGCTTCAGCGAAACCAGTTCCAATCAGGACCAAAAAACTAGACCTGCAGTCTGCTCCCAGCTTACGTCTGAGTATTTTCCAGTGAGCTTGTATTCCAGTGAACGAGTTAAATGAAATTCTAGATTTACTCAGATTCTCGCCGGGCTCCGTCATCCACATCATCTCTCGTATGTATCTCCAGCTCTGTGGGTCAAATGATTGAAATAGGCGATTTATTCTGAACACACATTACCAAAGGATTACATCATCTAAATTGGAATTGGCTGCGCGTTGTTCAGAGTGTAGTTAAGAGCAGACATATCCCACATGGGGACTGGGATTGAGGGGGGGGGGAGCAACTGTGGCAATGAAGAGGAGAAGAGCAGTGGGGCTGGGGGGGGGGGGGGGGGGCACTGCCTTTGATATAGATAGAGATGAAGGGCACGGCCGCACATGTAAAGTTGGATGTTGAAAGACCCGTCCCAGCAGCAGATGAATGAGGAGGTTAAAGGAAGCTGAGCCGAGCCTCCTTCTGGACTCCCCTGTTAATCAGCGTCAGCGAGAATGAAGATCCTCTTTCCCAGCGTTCCCACACGCACCAGTAGGGGTTAAGTGCTATCGAACCGAAGACCAAAGAGATGCATCCCCAGATATTTACCCTGCATTCAACCACGGTTACTCACATGAAGGCTTATTTATTCAAATACGTTATTGAGTGATTAAGCTATGACATAAACACATATATGGATCCATTTTATTTCAAGGATGGCACATACCTGCATATTCACCTTAATTGTTGTCGCACCATAAATATGCCTGATTTCCTTTTGATCCAGATTGATGCTTTATTCCCTTGGGAATCTGTGAAAATGTAAAAAAAAGAAAAGAAACGCCCTTAAGATGTCAAAGTTTGTGATAAGAAATCCCTAAAAATTTTTTATTCTTGGCTCTCGTGTTATTGTGTTTGGGTACAAACCAAGCAAACCAACAAAAAGAGGCAATAACAGTTCTTCCAGTCGTTTTCAGCTTTTATTTATTTTTCTAATCGGCTCTGCATGCAGACATTTCCCTATTCAAACCCCACACATGATGGGGGTGGATGGTTGTGTTGAACTGAAGCACGGGGGCTGATTAGTGGTGGCTTGTATCTGCAGTAAACCATTCATGAAAGAGAATGTCTTCCGGCTCTTTATCCTTCAAGCCTCTAACGATGATGTGCCGCATTCAGCCTAATTGAATCTTCCCATCATGCCCTGATAAATAATCAGGCGATGGTTTGGATGATGCCCCTGGCAGCTGACGGGGGAGCAACTTGAAAGGCTGGTTCAGGTGTTTAACTGGACAAACCGTTGAACTGGTTATTGTGAGCGAAAGAGGCCACGGCTGTGACATGTGGCTCCCGGTCGGGTTGAGCCGACAGGGCCGGAGTGTTGCTGAGGGCCGCAGCTGATCACGGGGGGGGGGGGGGGGGGGACTTGAAAGGCTTGTAAATGTGGGCAGCTGCTCCTGCAGGGCCCTGGTGGACAAGTGGTCAACCCCCCCTCTATGCTGTGGTGCGCTGACCCCATAATGAGCCTCAGGGAGTTGCTCCTCCCATTCGTCGCCCTCACAGGGAGCGTGATCCGAGCCCAGAGGCTGCTCACCTGCTCGGCTGGTCCAGGTTCTGCTTTGGTGTGGTCGGGCTTTTCCCAGTTTGGAGATTCATGTGGAAGCGAGGGATCGGCCGAGCAGATCAGTTGTCCCCCCCCTTCTTCTCCGAACCTTTTGGTCTCGGGGTTTGCTGCGGCACACCTGGGTTCTCCACCTGGTGATGGAGAGGAAGCAGGAGGAGAGAAGAGGACAGGTGGGGGAGGACAGACAGACGTGGAGGGACAGAGCTGTGGACAGATGGGCAGACAGACCACCGCAGAGCCAGACAGGGGACAAGGTTCTAACTGGCATTGAGGAGGATGTCCTTAGCAGCAGCTGAGGCCCTTGGCAACAATTGAGTGGAAGCCCAACCTGTGCCCCCCCCCCCCACCCCCCCCCACCCCTCCGTCCTCCCCACCAAACCACACAGACACACACTCCCTAACCTTGATGTGTGAGACACTGTTCACTTCATAAACTTGCTTTATAGTTGGTCATTAAAGGGATTACAAACAAAAAAAACACAAACAACAAATTATATCAATGGCTTTATTAAATATCTCCCCTGTATGACTCACATTAACCAGAAGTACAATAACATGTGAAACGCTCTGTGGCTGTTCCCCCTGAATCCTGAAAACCTCAACACGACCTTGTGTCCGACTGGAGGCCGCGCTCCGATCAATCCCACACAGAACTGATGATAACGTTCAGTTGTTGAACTCTGATCGTCTGTCGTGTTTCCAAAAAGAAATTGAAACCGTCCTCCTGGACAGACAGACAACTGACACTTTAAACTACAGTGGAAAGAAATCATGACAAGTAGCGTGAAGACGTCGGCAGCTGAACTGACGTCTGCGACCTTTATCAACCTGACCTCCACTTGACCTCGCTCTTGCTCACTTCTTAAACCTGAGGCAGATGAAGAGGGGGCCGGCAGCAGCCCCGGACCCCGGGCCCAGGCAGCGGCCCTGGCCCCCGGCCCCCGGCAGCAGGCTGTGTCTTTCACGGCTGTCTTCAGACTACAAGGCTCTCATTCCGCCAGACCTGGTCCAAGCTTCTCTAAACACTTCACTGTTAAAAGGCCAGCGGAAGACTGAGAGCCCCTGCTGCTCCATTCATCCGAGCCTGATATCTGCTTCTTCCCTCTTAGTCTCGCTGATTTACTCTCTCTCTCTCTCTCTCTCTCTCTTTCTTTCCCTCTCTCGTTCCCTCTTTCTTTTCATAGCAGTGAGTTAAATGTTGCCTGGTCAGTCACCCTTCTTCCCCTCTCAGTCCCTCTCTCTCTCTCTCTCTCTCTTCCCGTCTCTCTTTCTGCGTCTCAGTCTCTCGCCCTCTTCTTCTCCCTCTCCTCTGTGCGCAGTCTATTCTAATGGCACCGCCTACCCTGCAGTGATCTCATTAATCACATTCAAACAGCTCTCCGTTGCTTTCTCCCCTTCTCTCTGTCTCTCCCGCTCCATTCTCTCCCTCTAATTGCTTGCTCTTTTCTCTGCCAGTGTCTCCAAGGAAGTGTTTTTCATTATCTAACAACAAGAGACAAATACTCGTACAGCGCATACATTCTACTTCAGATGGATTTTTATACATGTAGGCTTCATTTAGCCGTGAGATATGCAGGAGTAAGCATCCATGCCAATGAAGCTAAATCCCCACAGACACAAAGACAGAATCACATATGTCCATAAATATGTTGTGCACTACCTCTTCATTAATTTATCACTTTTTTATGTCTGAGCACAACACTTGAGTTTATTCATTAGATTTTTGATTGGCGATGCCGTCCATTTCTTCTAGGAAACAAATTACCCTGTTGATTGCATCCCATAATTGGACATAACTTCATAAGTGAGATTAATTAACCCATTGTTGATTTGAAGCACTCTCCCAGACGTTGCCTGTAGAAAGAGAGAATTGCCATAATCCATTTTCTCCAGCTTATTGTGTTATTTAAAATTTAAATTAAGTTGAGCTTTATTTACATTCTTATAGAAGATTTTTTTCTCATGTTTGGACGAACTCGGGATCTTAAAGTGAAAATGAGAACCAGTTTCTTGGCTCCACTTTCACCCTGTTGCTCACACACAGAGTCTGGGAGACACACTATGCCTGCGGCAGTGGATTGTGTGGTTTCCACCAGTGCTGGGAGCTGTGGTGTCATTAGGATTGGGAAGCCGCATCAAACGCTGCTGGCTGCCCAGATCCATGTCTTCCTGGTGAGGCATTAAAATGGAACAAGTACAACTGCGGCTGAATATTCCCAAATGGTTTCCCTCTAATGAGAGGTGTCCTTTTGCTTTCTTGTGGATGTGATATTTTTCTAGCCCATGTATCCTGGCAAACTAATGTTTTATATGCAATAAAAAAACCATCACAACATTATGCAGGGGAAGCTGTGTTGGGAGGTAGGGCCTCCCAGTCTCTCAATATTCCTATTTGGTCTGCAGCCAATGACGGCACCGCGGGGAGGAGATTTGAAATTCCTAGAAATCCTTATCAGTTGTTGCGTAGAGCTGTTATTGATCTTTTACTGTGGAAAGTGCCCGGTGTGGCTGTAGGCCTTGTTATTTCTTTCTTGCCTCAGGTGAAAGTCTCAGAGCTCCAATGACTTCCAACAGTTCGACCAATTAAAGAGACAATTCCTCTCTCCGTCAAGTGAACTTCAGGTTTTTCTGTACTTGACTTTTGTCCTCTCCTGGTTTCCAGCTGGCACGGAATTAAGATTCACTTATTTTTTAGTTTTTTTTTATAATCTTCACTTTCCCAACTGACCTTGTTGAAGTGCACGGGGACGAGGGACGGACAGAGACAGAGTAAACAACTTCAGGACAGGACAAAAAAAAAACTGATTAGTGAGCCACGTCTCTCAAAGTGGACGTCTGGCTCCGTGCCAGGCTTTATTGATTTGCTTCACAAAGCACTTGAATGGGCCAGATAACTGTGATCAGCCAATTCATTACTGCTGGCTATTAGAGTGGTCCAAAATTAGATAAAAGACAGAGGGAGAAGGACAGAGAGGGAGCGAGTGGAGGAACTCTAACTTTATCAACTTGCACACAAACTGTGACCCACAACAGAGGGAATCTGTTAGAAGTCCTTGATTAAATCCCCCCCTCTCTCTCTTTTACATGCAGCGTAACGATCGTCCTTATTAGAGGCTGTTACAGAATGAAAAACATGCATTGTTTACGTGTTTGATGTCATGCATAATCATTCCACATTACTCGAGCAACCAAAAACAGAATTGCTCTCAGCTGCTTTGCAAAGCTCACTTTCGTTTTTTTCGAGTTCCTCCTCGAGTCGCGCGGCTCTAATAGATCTCAGAAATGAGAACTGTTTTTTGGCTTTGATGATATACTAAACTGTTTTTGGCTTTGATGATATACTAAACTGTTTTTGGCTTTGATGATATACTAAACTGTTGTCTGTGCGAAAGGCAAACCGAGTGTGACAGCGACTAATGTTTCTGTCTGATACCGCGGCGGCGGCGGCGGCTTCACTGCTCCTCTGTCTCCCACTTCACACGAGACAGCGGCGGTTATCGGGGCGCTCGCCGTTAAGCTCGCCGGCGTGACAGCATTGTTTAATGCTTTTCTATGATCACACGGTGTTTACAGGGCCCCTTTCATGAGCTCTGCACAAACCGTTTCTCTGATATATGTGGATCGACATTGTACAGTCGTCATCATTTATTGTGAGTGTGCGTCCTTTAAGAATTAGGGATTGGGAAAAGATGCCGTGTTCTTTCTTGCTGTGACACAAAATACAGCATTTGTCCTGTTCTCCGGTGACATGTTCCTGTTTACCTCTGAAAACCTTGACAGTGAATCTCTGCCGGTGAACGATTGAGGCAACGAGGGCCTTCATCATTTTCTCTGAATTCCCTCTTGGCCCAATTTTCTTTCCACATTTGTTCTGGGCCCTTTATATTTTTCTTCTTCTCCCGCTCTCTCCATCTATCGCTCTGACCGCAGGGCGGTGGAGTAACTCCATCCAGCCATCTGCTCTAATGAACAGTGATACCACGCTAATAGCATACGATAATATTTCATGCCATTGATAATCCCAGCTCCCTCAGCCTTTACCTGCTCGATCACTCCTGCACCTTTAACACAGGCGGACACATTAGGCTTCTTTTCCTCCTGACAGCTGAATGTCAGGTCCTGGTCTCGTGCTGTCATGAAATGGAGCCGTCAGCTTTGACTCCTTCTTAATAGACCGGCCGTCCAGTGAAGACGAGCAGCCATCTTAATGTGATTGGACAGTTCCCCCTGCATCGCTCACAGAGTCTGAGAATCCACCCGAGCTTCAGGGTGTCTTTTCATTTTGAGACAAAACCTCGTGTTTTCACCATTGATTTGAAACTAGTGCAGTTTCTACTCCTGCCTGTTTGGAATGGGCTGTTTGTTTGGTCTGTGGTGATACTGGCTAAAGCTTCTCAGACTGTAAGTGACTTGCACTACCGCTACTGCACAAGGAGCTGTTCACCTGTTTATTCAAGGGTCAGTGAAGCTCGGCCCAGTACGCTCAACCACAAACTGGAGAATCGTGAATGCACCATTGTTCTGAAAGACAACTGAACTGCAGCACATTAGCTCCTTCCTTGGCCCTTAACAATTCACAGGCCAAGTGTGACAGACAGATATTTCTGGAGTTATTAGATAGATATAAAAGAGCATTAAGTTATATTTCACTTTCCTTGTGTTCCTTCCAGAGACTAGGGCCGGTAGTCCTCCCTCACAGCAGTGACATGAAGCACAATGTCACGGCCATATAACACCATTACACACCACACTCTAACTGGCGAGTTTGAAATAACGACATGCAGATGAAGATGTGTGGGAGCCGCCAGACGCCAGATATCGTTTGAATGGAGATATAGAATAGAGGGGAAATAGAATCCATGTAATAGCCTATATGTGATATGTCAGAATGTGTAGGTGGATCGATGGACGCACAGAATCTTTGTAATACGAAGGAAGACAAGTTGAGGAGTGAGAACGTAGCAAGAGTGGACCAGCACCTCCATCTCCACCAGAAACCCCGTCATGCCTGTACACTCAGAGGGCATCAACCAGGTCATGATATCAAAGAACAGAGCAGGAGCCCCGGGGCCTCTCCTGGTCACAGGTCAGCTCAGCCACCGCTGTTATTCATTAAACCATAATGGTTAGCGGTTGGGAAAACATTATCTGGGCCCCTGGTAACTTGACTTAACGTGAGGGTCACGGCCAGAGAGAGGGGTGAGACGTCCCCTGGCCCCGGTGACATGGCCGCGCGGTGTCACTTTGGATTAGCAGCCGAGGCAGGAGAGCTGATGATTCGATGGAATCGCGGCACAGCGGCAAACCATCAACATTCCTCTGTTCTAGTTCGCTGAGAAGAGGAGTTAAACATTTTCTGTGTGGGGTGAATAACCTGCTACCGTCAGTCATGGTTAAGTGTTTTTCGGTGCTTTTTGGCAGGACTGCAGTTTGGTGCCTCTGGAAGCAGCTGTTGCCTCAGTGGGGTGTTGTGGATTTGCGGGGTTGTGTGCCGCGCATACATATGTGTGCGTTTGACCTAAATTAACTGACTGTGATAATGAATTAGCGGAGAAACCGAGTTGGTCTTGCGTCAGTTAAACTCGGAGATTAGAGGGCACAGATCTTGTCGACATGGTTTGTTTGTTGCTCCCATTAAGGTTTGTTTGTGTTACATTACATGTTCACTTATTTTTCACGTGCACATAAAGGTTTTTACTCACTTGTTTGTATGAGAGAGGTGTGCGGGGAAAAACCTCCCTTGATCATACATTCAAAGGACAGTATGCATTTCACTATATTTCATCACATGCGCACACATGCACATGCACTCTCTGGGGTTGGGGGGGGGGGGGGGGGTTATGCCTTGCAACTGATTAGGAAATGAGAACCACTTGTGTCATGAGTTTTTCCCCCTAATAAGCCCAGTTTGTTGTGGCTGGTGGAGCGGTCGGGTGCAGGTATGCGGTGCTCTGAGGGTCGGGGGGGGGGGGGTTACTGGTGGAGGTGGTTGCACTGGGAAGACGTGGCAGATCAGATGACTGCGTCTGAAACGGGATAGGACGATGTTTGGGTTACACCGTGCTGCGACTGCTGTCCTCTTTAGATAAGACACACTTCAACAAAATGCAGCGGATCAGATTAGCTCGGCTGATCGGGTTTCCCCAGCAGGTTGTTGGCTCCCACTGTCTGAACATCTTGACGAGGAAAAAAACGCTGCTCGTGCTAAACACACTGAAGAACAAAGGGAGAGGAGCGGAGGGATGAACCCACAGTTGTTCCTGAGCTTTAGTCGGAGAACAGATGACGGCGGAACATGGATTTTGCTGAGTTCAGTCGTGAGCGGCACAGCGCCGGCTGTTAACACCGTAAACATCCAAGCTTCTGTTCGCCGAGTCTTGCTTCTCTCCATCTGCAGATTCTCTCCAGGGTGAGGTTAGTGTGTTTCTGGCAGTGGGAAAGAAATCCTACATTAAAGTGGACCTTCGGGGATCCAGTCTGAGACAATGGCAGCAGGATGACATGTACCAGTCGGGTTGAGTTGGGTTCTATTGTTAAGTTGGCTATTGTGTGACGAGGCGGAAATGGTTTCTGTTCTCGGACCCAGATGAACCCCCCCCCTTCAAGGACTGGACACCATTGAAACAAGAATATCCCCAGAAATGCAGCGTCCTGGTTTGATTCCCACTTCCTGTTTACAACCATTCATCTCGTCTTCTCTTGTCTTACGTGTCCACTTGTCAGCCTCTTTGTCTCTTATTTGTCTCGTGTTGTTTTCCTTGTCCTTCTGTCCGTCTGTGTTTCTCATTCTCCACGGCCTTTTTTACCCGTGATCCATCCAGGCCAAGCCACAATCCCTTATAAGGCCAATGAAAGCCCCCATCTGGCCTCTTATTTCCATATCAGATCTCCAGTAACAGACAGGGTTTACACAGGATCAAGTCAGGAATGTGAAGCTGCTCAGCCTCGCCATCGGCAGTGCCACAGACCCTCCTCTGCTCTCTGCTCCCGGGCACAGACCTGGTCACACCTCCTCTCTTCCCATCCCTTCTCAACCATATCTGCTAATCTCCCTTCTTTATCCTTTCTTGCCTGTATTTCTCTCCTCCTTACTTCTTGCCTCCGCTGAACCTCTCTCATCTATATTGGTATCCTTTACTTCCAAACCACCTCCACAACAAACACACTCCTCTCCTCTCTTGGCAGCATCTGAGCAGAGCACACGTGCATGTTTCGGGGGGGATGGGATCGGCATGCTCAGATGGTTGTTTGCTTTAAGTTCACATATGAAGCGATGAAGCCGCAGACATCCAAACAAAAAGACTGAACCACATCTGAGAGCAAGACAAAACGAGGAACTACACAACAAATGCTCTTAAATATCCCATATTGTAGGAATATAATTTTATTTATTATAAAGCAGGTCTGATTGCTATACATAAAATACGCTCAATCGATGGAGAAATAAGACACAGCCAGCATTTAGAATCTGTTCCATAACTTCCATAACTTTGTGATGTCACGTCGATGCCCTCGCTGGCCTCGGCCGTGACCTCTGCGTGGCCAGCGTCCAGCCGGGCAGGATCCGGTTTCCCCCGGTGTTTACCTGAAAGCTGATACGTTTCATTTGATCTCTTCTGCAAAGCCTCAGTAGTGTTTTTGCTTGGAAAGTAGTAAAATACTGGACCTTAAAGAAAAACGATCTGAAAGGACAACTGTTGTTTGGGCTTAGACAGCCATTATATTTAAAAGCCCTCTTCCCTTTGTCATCATTACATCTTTGTGTCTTCCTTCCCATCCGTTGTGCACTCACCGAGTCTGTTCCTCATTACAATTTGATGTTTCTACAGGCTTTCTTTCCCCTCCCTGTCGAGCTCTTATATGTAATGTGTCGACTTCCCTGTGTGTGTCTCTGTGTGTGTCTCTGTGTGTGTGTGTGTGTGTGTGTGTGTGTGTGGTTTGGTTTGGTTTGTTGTCGTAGAGAGTATGTTTCTGATTAGTCTGGCTCTCGCTAAGCTTTTTTCTTTTACTGCCACATTCGGGCCTTGCCTGGCAGTGGAGCCCTCAGAGTGAATCTCATCCAGGCCTTAATTGTTTTAAAAGCCTGGCAGACCCCTGCCTCTCGCTTCTCCTCTGTTTGTTCCCTCGTTCTATCCTTCGCTCTCTCCTGCACCTCTACCTCCATTCCACCGCACTCTCCTTTGTTCCTCCTTTCTCTCCCAGGGTCTGACACAAATGGAGGGATGAAGGGATGAGAGGGGATCTCATATAGCCTGTAATGCTCCTCTCCTCTAGGGGCCCGCATAGCTCATTAACCTACGTTAGTCCCCACATGCCTCCAGTAAAGAGAGACACCTGGTTCCCGAGGGTCCGACGGGGGGGAAATGACAAGTCCAGTTTCCTTTCCCTCCATCAGACACTCACAGGGAATGGACTCATTACACCGAAGAGCCGCGCTTTCAAGACTGCCGGGCCTTTGAGGCTGTACGCCCGTGGTACCTCCTTCAGTGTGGCTACTGCCTTTATTGATGCTGATGGGTTGATTCCTTTGTCATGTAATGTGACATGTATACTACACATTGAAACAATGACATCCACATTATATACGAGCGGCTTTTCATGAATAACAAGCAGCCGCTGCTCTGGAGGAAATTGGCGGAGCGAGTGTTGAATGTAAACAAACGCAGCTCCTGCTCCGTCCGGCTGGAAACACACTGGGAGCTTCTGGTGCAGTGGCAAGTCTCAGATTAGTCCTTTCTCCAGAGCCAGGGCAGCACACTGAAATTTACACTATGAGTAATTGCCAGTGAAAAGGCTAAATCTTACTCGGGCGATGCATCCCAAATCTGTGTGCCTGTCCCCTGACTAGGCTCCGGTTAATCTGCCTGGTGGGGACTTAGTCTCTCCACTGTTCATCCCGTCCACTCTGCAATGCAGAGGAATGCAGAGATAAGCAGAGGGTCCCCACACGGCCACAAAACTAAATACATTTACCCGAACGGGAGATGAATAGATGTGCAGACGGCAGGTTTTTCCATCTATCTTTGTTTAACTATCAGGGACTTCCTCTTCTTCTTCCTCTGCTTCTTTCCCCACATCTGTCCTTGCCTCTGTTTTCTCATTCCCCTCCCTGTACTTGTAGATCTCTCAACCATGCATCTCCGCCGCTAAGGCCAGTGAGTTGAACTACATCACTTTAATGTCAGACTTCATGTTTTCCACAACACTGACCTCTTTGTCTTCTGCCGCCTGCAGTTTTCTCTATCCTCCGCTCTCCCCGGCTCTTTATTCTCCACTACTCCCTCTCTCCCTGTGCCGTGTGTGTGTGTCTGTGTGCGTTTGTGTGCGTGTCTGGCAGACAAGTGAATGCTAGGGGAGTTACAGCGACCTGGAACAGTCTGTAGATTGTCTTTTCACCGTTTTCACATTTTCCTCTCCCCTCCTCTTTACTCAGTGCATTTCTTTTCTATTGGCTCTGGCTGTTTCTCATTCTTCTGTCCGTCCCCACCGCTAAGAAATATTAGCATATCATTGCCGTAAGAGGCTTCCAACTTCACAATTAATGGGTTTTTAATGGTTCCCCGGGCCTCACCATTATGTGTCCGGGCTTCTTAGCCTAATCCAGCGGGGACCATATGGGCAGCAGTCGGACTCCATACTGCTGGACCCAGAGGTGTATTGAAACCAGTGGGGAAGCAGAGCCAGAGTGGATTTAAATCCAGAGGAGCTCAGGGGTTTTATTTAAACCCCAGAGAAAGTGTATTTGTTCAACACCCTCAGGGATTGGACGGCGTGCAGGGGGGTCCCCGTCTTTAAAGGAGGTGGATTAATTGTCCTCGAGGGTTTAAGGTGCGAATGTGTGCAAAATGATCTGCACGTGCATGGGGGGGGGGGGGGGGCTTCCTGCAACTTAGGGTTCCAGAAAATACGAGCATTGAACCAACATTCGCTGATCTCTGAAAGACAATGAAGAGACCACCAACGAGCCCGGCTCTGTCATTCGTGTGAGTTGTTGCCTCGGACTGAAACACTACCACAGTGGAGTGAACATGACACTTGACATACTGGAAGTGTTGGCACATTTAAAGCCGCTGAGATTTATCGTCACATATTGCATTTGTATTCATGCACTCAGCTTGTCCTGAGGAGGAAGGTGTCCGTGTGTGTTATAGGTTTATGAGCGTCTGTCTGTTTGGATGAATGTGCCCTCAAAGTAGATGTCTGTTTATTTACTGACACTGTCCTTTCACCTCCAGTTGCTTTTATTCATCCCTGAAATTCGTCGTGGGCACCTGTCCTCTGAGGCAAAGAATCACTCACTGACCATGCAAACTGTGTGTGTCTGTGTGTGTGTGTGTGTGTGTGTGTGTGTGTGTGTGTGTGTGTGTGTGTGTGTGTGTGTGTGTGTGTGTGTGTGTGTGTGTGTGTGTGTGTGCATGTTACCTTCTGCCTTTAAAAGGACTTGGCTCGATTCCTCAAGCTCTAAACTTTACTTCGCTCCACCGTCCGCTGTCAGTTTGTCGAAGGAAACTTTGATCACCTTCAGACTTTGTCCTTGTTCACTCTTCAGTAAACTCACCCTGATCCAATTTGGAAATCCAATCCTTCCAGATGGACTTGAGAATAAATTACGTCCAAAGGTCAAAGTGACTGGCCGAGCAGCTAACAAGCCCAACACACCGTGCTCAACACCTGAGTGGAAAGCAGCCAGAAAAGCTCTTTCCTCATTACACTTCCTGTCGATGGAAAGAAGATTAAAAACGACTGAAGGCTGTGTCTCCTCAGCTCGTGCACCTTTTTCCTCAACATGATCCTCTTAGGCCTCTAATGTAATGCACGTTATATAGAGAGCTGGTGTCGTTGTAGTGTGTTTACAGTTCTCGCTCTACCTTTCTCCTCCTCCCTTACTCTGTGTGGGTGTTCCTGTACTTGTATCTTTGTGAGGACCAGTTTCAGAATAGACCCTATAGAGGACATTTTTGGAAAGGACATTTTGACGGTCCTCTCACTCCAATGGGCTGTTTGAGGGTTAAGACCTTAGGGTTAGAACTAGTTTTAGGTTGGGGTTAGGCATTTAGTTTTTATTGTTAAAGTTAGGATAAGGGGCTAGGGAATGTATTATGTCAATTAATATCCTCAACAAGATAGACGTACAAATGTGTGTGTGGGTGTTCCTGTACTTGTATCTTTGTGAGGACCAGTTTAAGAATAGACCCTATTGAGGACATTTTTGGAAAGTGAGGACATTTTGACTGGTCCTCACTTTCCAATGGGCTGTTTGAGGGTTAAGACTTTAGGGTTAGAATTAGTTTTAGGTTGGGGTTAGGCATTTAGTTTTGATTGTTAAAGTTAGGGTAAGGGGCTAGGGAATGCATTATGTCAATTAATATCCTCACCATGATAGACGTACAAATGTGTGTGTGGGTGTTCCTGTACTTGTATCTTTGTGAGGACCAGTTTCAGAATAGACCCTATTGAGGACATTTTTGGAAAGTGAGGACATTTTGACTGGTCCTCACTTTCCAATGGGCTGTTTGAGGTTTAAGACTTTAGGGTTAGAACTAGTTTTAGGTTGGGGTTCGGCATTTAGTTTTGATTGTTAAAGTTAGGGTCAGGGGCTAGGGAATGTATTATGTCAATTAATGTCCTCACCATGATAGACGTACAAATGTGTGTGTGGGTGTGAATGCCAGGCAGTACAGTAAGTGCTGATGCAAGCTGTACTCTATGCGTCCCTGTCCAGGTAATGGCCTGTAGCGGGTACTGTGGCCCCGGGGCCTGCCAGAGGAGAAATGCCACCTTAACTAGCTCATTAGCCGTCTTCACAGCCCTTCTCTCTATTCACTTCACAGAGGGCGATGAGAGCAGCGCTGGTTTTACGCAGCCAGTTGTTATTCTGCTTGTGTCTCTCAAGGCTATCAGGACGGAACACTCAGTTTGTTTTGGGGAAATGGCTTCTTGTTCTACTGCTCTTTATGCTGTTTTCAGAGCGAGTGTTCACTCAGTGTGTCTTTGAACAAACAATTGACGAGAGCGTGGAGTCTTTCTGTGACTACGCTTCATCGTGCTCATGGTGAGATATCACCGACGCGTCCTCACCTACACCGAGCTCATCCGTTAATCAGGCCTGATCCAGGCGACTGATTGGCTCTATTGTTCAGCGCACGGGCGATTGAAATCTGCCTTCCATTCCCTCTAATAGACAAATACGCATTCACACAGGCAGAGACACGCACACTCACACACACACATACCGGTACGCACTGATACACAAACTCACATCTTCATTATGCCACTTCTTCGGTTGATTAGAGGGTTGTTGTGAGAGGTGTTGATGTGGGACTGACTCGACATAGTTTTTACTCTCTCCTCTCTTGCTGCCTGACATTTCTGTGTTCTTCATTAGGGACGGAGGGAGGGAGCGAGTGAGGGAGAGAGAGAGAGAGAGAGAGAGGGGGAGCAAGAGAGAGAGGGGGAGCAAGAGAGAGAGAGAGAGAGAGAGAGAGAGCGAGAGAGAGAGAGAGAGAGAGAGAGAGGGGCACAAAATTACATGGAAAAAGCAAAGATTGTAATTAAAACATAAGCAGCCGACCTACAAGCCAGACCTCTTTTACTCTGGTAGCTGCATTCACTTCTGTTGACTGACGTGAGATGATGAGATGTTTGTTTAGTAGGCATGCGAACACAATGGCTATAAACAGACACACACACACACACAAACAGGCACTGTTCATACACGGCATTAACGTTCATGCAGTAGATTAAGTACAGATGTGAATTCTCCCTAAGATGCATTGTGATAAAATTGATGAGATCACACTCGGAGGTTGGTGATATGGCCTTATGCTTTTAGCAGTGGGCACATCAATGTATCCTGAACCACTTTAAAAGATGATTGAAATTTTCAAAAAAGCCTAGAGCGATATTTCAGAAATGTCCATCAAACATCTTGGGTGATTTGTTTTACCCGGAATACACCGAGGAATAGGCTCGGCCTGTATTGCATTGAGTTCCTCTTTTCTTTTAAATGTCGGGTAGACTCCCATCTGATACAAGCAACAATATATTTGGTCTATGCAAAGGGAAGTAATGTACAAGGTTAATGAAAGAACAGGGAAGTGAGATCCGATCGCAAGTGGTCGCTGGAGACAAGTATGGAAGTGCGCTCTACTGCCAGCTGCAACCTGACGTACTTCGAGCTTCCTGCTTGAGATCGGATCCCCCATGATGCACATCAACACCAGATATGAACAGAACCACGAACAAGCATGTGAACCGACGATGACTGTGTCACCGCAGCACCTTGGGTCCAGCTGTGGTTTCTTGTGTTTTCAGCAGGGATTCAAAGACAAAGAAAATGTGTTAAGACCTTGATACAAAAGCCAACAGTACATTTCTAAATGCAACCCCAAGCTTCCTCTCTTTCATGGCTGAACGTGCACAGTCTGATTCTCCCTCTGACTTCCAGTTCACTCTCTGCTCTGTACAGTCAGTTCTGTAGCGGCTCTGGTGTTGGTCAGCATCGCCCGTCTGACCGAAAACAGCCCACGGCTCGTTCATACAGTCTGACGCTCCTTTGTCTCCCTCTCTCTCTAATTGACTGTGTGTGAGTCGACGCATGCTTGTGCCTGTGTGTTACATCACCACAACCACCGTATCCTGTGTTTATAGCATCAACCTAGCGGACCAGAGCTTAGAATGTCTGTGACTCATAATGAGTTACTGTGCCGCTCCTAGCAGAGCCATTACGAGGCCCGACCGCGGGCCTGGGAGCAGAGGCCTCTGCGTGTCTGCGCTCTTAACAGGTATCAGACGGCATTACAGGTTCCCACAAGAAGTGGATTAGACAGCCCGCACTCCTCGAAGGTAAACACGCCTTTCCCTTCTTTCCGTGTCAACGTCAGTCCGATCTGCTCGAGGATCACTGGGAATATGAAACACTCAAGCGCTGTCAGTTTTATTTAAGGAGTATTTCAGGCTGTTCTGTTCCTTTGACCCCGCTGTGCAATAAAGAGAAATGAATCATTGTTGGCTCACATGTTCTCAATATTTACCTTTCAGAAAGTAATGAAGCGACACTAAAACCCTGCTCAGGGACTGGTGGAATAAAGATATTTCAGCTTACCCTTTTTACTTCTGGCACAGCACTGTGTTTGAACAGGGTTGTTGTTGGTGCCAGATGAGGTGCCCACTTGGCCAGGACCTCACGCTCAACTCTATTCTCCACGAAAAACCCACTCAAGAGGAAGTGTCCTCACCGAGCAAATATTCCAGCTGTGACCAATCGCAGAGCTCCCCCGTAGTTCTCTCCTCTCACAGCAACTATGCTTTAGCCGCTGTGTATACCGACATTAGTGTTGGCCAGAATAGCCTCTTTTTTTTATGAGCTTCTAAAGTCAAAACAAAAACAAAGTGCGTGCACGCTGTGTTTTTGCTCACACGGTCTTACCTCATGTCTTCTCCATCATTAAAATAACTGCTCATTCCAGACAGCTGAAGTAAGATGTCTTCGACTTTTTTCTTCCCCCAAAAAAAGCTTTGTTAGCTCCGTGTCTGCTCGTGTTTCAGCCGACCAGTCTGTATGGTTAATGACAGCCTTGCTTATAGACATAAAGTGATTGCGGGTGCGTGTGTTTGCAGATTTTTACTGCCGCAGAGCCAGAGGTCTGTTTTGGCTCCGGTTGGCACGATCGTCTGGGGCCAGCACCAGGCTGTGTTGAGGCAGCTCAGCATGGGACTCTCCAAGTGTAGTTAACAGGTATGAGTGTGGATTAACATGGAGGCCTCTCTCCTCAGGCACACTCTGTCACAGATCTGTCAGGCCTCTTTGGAACCCTCACAGCACAGCTCTCATCTGTCAACAGGCAGCGCCCTGCCGACACAGGAACAAAGACATGCGTGCACATGCAAATACACACACACATGTGTAAACCGATGTATGGCTGTACATTTACTGCACAAGCAAACATGGACTCCTGACCAGTAAGAATGTGAAGTACCCATACTACTAGTTTATTTGACCCCAGAGACCACATTTAATTTTCTGTTTGACTACACGACTTTTGAAATATGTCAGAGATTAAAAATGATGCCTTCATTTCCTCAGACAACCGGCTCAGAGTAAATCACAGCCCGTCAGAGGCAAATACCAAAGTTTAATTTATGAAAGACAGCTGTCCAGCGCTGTGGACTGATACTACCAGGGAGCCTGTGAGGAAGTTTGACGTTGGACGTTGTCTGTGAAGTCGTCCAATAATATAAACTCAACCGAACCCAGCAGACGCACATAGTTTCTCTATTTCAAACATCCATACACAGGCAGTGTACTGAGCTGTGAACCAGACTCACAATAGATTTACTGGTAACTCTGCCAAGGGTCCTGTCTCTCAAAGTCAAAGAAAGTGATGAAGCATTCCTGGTCCTGCCTCTTTGTCTGGACCTGCACCTAAATATTTAAAGACTTTCATGTAAAGTCATATTCAAACCTGCTGCATCTTGATCTTTATAATGGTCGTGAGTCTGGTTTCTAGAGGTCTCTTCCAGTTAATGAGGGAGTTGTTTTATTTCCATAGTCTCCAAAGTGCTGCTCATTATGGGAACTGTTGGGTTTCTCTATCATTTTTAAGGTCTTGACCTTCTATGTAAAGTGCCTGAGATAATTAAGGTTATGATTTGGTGCTATACAAATACAATTGAATTGAATTTAATACACTCAGCGATATCAGTCCACTAAATAAGGCAGATCTTTTTGATAATCACATTTAATTTCATTTTAATTGGTCATTTTTTAGCCCATGTCGCTTCCTGTTGACAAACAAACAAACAAACAATCATACTTCGCTTGGTCTAGGTAATTATTATTCCCATTTGTTTAAAAATCCAGTTGAAGGAAATTTGAAAAAAATTGAAAAGCAATACGTTTTCCGTTTATACTGTACAGTGTGTATTGCAAAACACAAACACACACACACACACAAAAGTCCTTGGGCGTGAAACAACAAATTAGCTGTTTCAGAAAGATCACAGGCACAACACACATGAGACAGCCCCCTTGCTTTAATTAACTTTAATTGGTACATTTGTACTCCTTAGTTACAGTTTGTTGTCTGATGACGTACATCTCCAGGCCTGATGGAAGCACCAGAGACAACGTGGTCACATCCGAGGCCTCGTGTGGACGCCAGGCGCAGATTGTATCCAGATTAACAAACACTGTGAAATTCTTTATCTTTTTCTCAAAGCAGATCAAAGCCATATTGGCAGGTGAACTGTGATTCTAATCAGTTTCTCTACTGATGCATCTCAGTGTGGAAACCTTGGCAGTTGAAAGGTCTGGTAGCGAGATAGTTATTGACACCTACTCATTGCTGCAGCAGCCCATGCAGATAGGTCGGTGATGCCCGGACATGCAAACGATCGGATCACTTGCAAGAATAACACAAATCTGATTTGCCAACAATCTGAACAAAGCTTTTGACACTTTCTGTATTCTATGTGTCATCATAGTTGAGTCACGATAACAACTCAGAACATCTCAATGCAAGTCTGAACCAAGATAATCTCCTAAAGAAGTTATAATCATTGACAAAGAGACACACTGAGGCCGAACACACACAGACACACAAACACCTGACGGGCCCTGATGTGCTGAACTGTTCAACCCTCGTACATCTTGTGACCTCATCACGTGATCATTCTAAATAAGCTCTGAATGTGATCTTTCCACTTCCCGCAGTGAGTTCATCACCTCAGGTTGACAGTGCTGTGCTGTCGGGGGGGGGGGGGGGGTCATGAATGTGTGGAGCATCACAGTCATAAATAATAATGTTATGGATTCCAGAGGTCAATCTGCCGTCACGCTGCATTAAAGGACAGGTGATTGATTTGACCGAGACATGATCGATCGCTGATCCCAACTGAGACACGCCTCTCTATACCCCGGTGTGCGTGTGGGTGTCAATTGTCTGCGTGCGTGGTTTTGTGTTGCGTCTGTGTGGTCGGTTGCAGGCCGAGCAAGCGGTCACGGCCGCTCAGTCATCCGGGGAGCTGTGGGAGGCAGCTGCTCACTGCAGGGAGGCCGTCTGGGGTGAGGTGGGATGGGGATGGACAGGAGGGAGGGAGGGACAGACAGGATCCCTGTCTCTGTCTGTCTGCCTGGCTGTTGGCTGCAGGCTGCGTGTCAGCTGGGCCTGTTCCCCAGACCCCCACTTCCCCGGTTTTTGCCATTCCAGTCTCACTCTCCCCAATCAGTGATGGACGGATGGTTTGGGGAAGGAGGAGGCGCACCGCCGGTTAGTTCCAGCCCACAGCGACCTGCTTTATTGGGCTCTCATTGGGGATTATTGTTATTGAATTACAGAGGGCCTCCCCTCAGACCGATCCCTTGGCAGGAAGTAGGGACGGCAGGCCTTCACACAACTGCTGATGTGTGACCGTCCTTCCCGTCTTCTTCACCCCCCCCCCCCCTGCCCTCCCATCCACCAGTTCGGCTCCGGCGTCATAGCTTCAGCTGGCCCCCCGGTTCAGAATACACACCGCGTTGGATCCCTTAAATGTGCACACGGACACGAGTGCAGACACGTGTAGGTGCACACCGTCAGGCACACATGTTCAGATGGAATAAGGAATGCACCATTTATAGTCATGTGCCTTTCGGCTGGCATTACCCAAGCATTAAGAGAAGGGGAGAACAAATAAATGGAGAGAGAGCGAGGCGGTCGGATGAGGTGTGCGAATGGGGTCAGGTGGGGGCAGCTCAGACTAGGGCGTTCCTATCTTTCCATACCACTGCCTGTCTGCTCACTCCAGTCCATCCCTGCCGTTGCCCTCAGGACTCTCTGCATTCCTCACATCCATCCCTAAAGGTCTCTGCCTCCGTCTGGCCTCAACGCCCCTCGGCCTCAGCCCTCGCCACATGTGCTCAGTGGAGGGGCACCGACCGAGAGACACCCAGGAGACCCCCGAAAACCATTTATGCATGTATGAGCGTTTACACACACACACACACACAAAACACACACACATACACCCGGGCACACAGTCGTCATCTGCTCAGCACCAGCTCTATGCCTTTGTAAGGAGTTCAGATTATGATTCCGTGTTGTGCTTCACCCGGGGGGATTACGGAAGGTGATCCTGGCTTTGCCGATGTCTGGGCCCGACGTATATACACTGTAGATTAGACGCTGCAATGTATTCAGGAATCAGAGAAACCCGTTGATGTCTTGAAACTTGTTATGGGCGAGACGTCCAACTGGATTCTCTGCAGTGATGTTTAGCCGATTATTGTGCGGTAATCTGGTTAAAGACACACTGTTGGCTAAATCTTAGGGATTAACTTTATCCACCAGGAAAGAGTTCATGATGCGATGGCTGCCCCTGCAACGGATCCTCTTGACTCTCCACCACACTCTGTTCTCTTCTGCACATGAGATAGCTTATGAAGGGATTTGGTGACCTTTGACCACAACCCCCCCCCCCCCTTCTCCCCGAGGCTTTACACCTGCGTGAAAGAAAATATGACATCTGCGGCTCTGCATTAACACCCTGGACTCTATTTACACACAAGCAATCCTCTCGGGACGCCAGGCAATTTATTGAAATCCTAAATAACCGAGCTCTTACTCTGCTTTCCGTGGAGGGGGTTGTGTTTGTTGTGTTAGGAAACCAAACTGAAACGACCGGCTCCCCACTGTTTACATTGTGAACCCTAAACCCTGATGGGGTTGGTGTACTTTGGGAGCACACAGGTCCCAGGTTGTTTTTCTATCTTCCTCTCCCAGGTAGTGTGAGATATTCTGCACCCAGAAGAAACTGAACAAACTGTGTATTCTGGCTCCTATAGTGTAGCAAAACAACGTGTGATAACACAATTCCTCCCGCCATCTGCTGTTTACAGTAGTTTCTCTCCCCTCTCACACTCCATGCCAGGTGTAGCAGTGAATCAAGTGCACTGCTGTCCTCATTTTTAAATACACAACGACCTTATCTTTTTTATTTTCCCTTTAGGGGAGGGTGTGTGCATGTTTGCCTGTGTGTGCCTCAAGGGGGTATTCACTGTTTGCCCCCCCACTAAGACAGAGAAAATACCTCCCTGTGTCTGACACACAAGAAAAGCCGTTAACTAACCAAACACCCAACTGTCCTCCACCTCCTCCTCCTCCCTCCTCCCTCCTCCTCCTTGTCTTTCTCCTCATAGTTACTTCCCACATATGGACACAGTTTTTTAGTCTCTTATTGTAGAGGAACAAAGAGAGTGTAAGCAGCGGGCGTGGGGTGGCGGCGGTGGTGGTGGTAGTGGAGGGGGGGGGGGGGGGGGTTGCAGACGCAATATATCAACTTGCCATGAATCCTTCCCACAAGACCTCCGTGCCCCCCCCATTCCCTCACTGTCAAAGATGGAAAAGATGGTTTTTTTTGGGTTGACCCAAACATTTATGTGGTTTTTAGAGTACGGGAGAACAAGGAGGGGGAGACATGCGGAGAAAAGGGAAAGAGAGAAGAGATGTGTTTTTCCACAAAGAGACAGAAAGCCCAGTTGTGGGATAACAGGAAGCCAGAGAGTTACAGGGGTGGGGGGGGGGACTGTGCCAAAACAAGGAGCCGTCTGGCCGGAGTCTGTGGTCAGCTCATGAAAAAAGAGAAAATGGTGAAAGCTGGTATTGTTTGATGTGGAACTTATTGCTTAGTTTTTTCTTTAAGCAGCTAATTAAAGACAAACGAAGGCACTGTACCTGACCCGCCAGCTCATCTGAATAATACATTCAAATCAAGGTCTCGGATACACGGAGCCCTGAAATCGGTATTTGAAAACAAATGTGTGAGCGTAGACAGACATTTCCTCTTCGGGGGAATGATCTCATCCGAGAATCTGGCCGAGTTGCGATAGAGAGCGCGAGTTAGAGAAAATGATAGTGTCCTGTAACACGCTTCCTTTTTTCACATTTCACAGCAATTTTCTGTGATTTTCTGGCAGAAGATGTTCGCTGTAACAAAACCCTCCACGGCCCCTCGCTGCTAATACTAGACATTACCTCACAAAAGTGGATTTATACAGAGGAAATAGCTAATCCCTCAGGTAATATGGGGATGAATCAGTCAGGCCAGACAGCAGGAGAGATCCTGCTGGCTCCCTCTCTCAGCTCCAGACCCAGCAGAGATGGGCCCTGCAGTTCTGTGGCTGCTCTGTGGAGGAGAGGGGAAGGAAGAGCTGTCACAACCCTTTACACTTCCAGTCTCACTGTAGCTCAAGGCTACAGGGGTGTCTGTCTGTAGCTGCTCTCAGAAGTGCACTGAACTCCTTATTTTCTCGGGAGGAGGTGCATGTGTGAAGGCAAATGTCCGAGTGAGACCCTCCGGAGTTTCTAACACACGACAGATGCAAAAATGAAATAAACAAACATAAAACGACATCTGTAGAAGACACCGACAAAGATGACAAGAGAGTTTGTGGTGTTTAGAGCTGACTATTGTGTCTTTGTGTTGTCAAGAAAGTCACGCGATCACCGTAGATGAGTGAACTGCTGGTAAACTCCTTTCTCCGAACTTTACCCACTGGTCATGTCTGAAAATTGTGTGTTAGCAGCAAAGAATAACAGCTCTGAGGTTGTTGGTTTAAGTCCTTGCGGTTATTTTCCATGACAAACAACGGAAGACACCTATTTACACAAAGGTATGAATGAGCACACACACTCCCTCCTTATAATAAATAGCAATCGAGGCCCGGTCTCCGATTGGACGGTGCCTCCTCCCCCAGTGTTATTGCACATCCCCAATTTCTTCCCCACACACACTCACACACACAAACTGGCTGGCTGCTGACCGGCACTAATGTCCTAATGGCGCTGTCCTACATACTTGGTGCACTAGTGTCTGTTGGCAACCTCGCTCAGCCAGCCTGGGCTGCAGGCTGATGGGGAGAGGGGAACAAGATGGGAGGAGAGGGGCTGTGGTTCAGCTGCCACATATACCTCACCTCATGTGCTCTGCTCCTATAGTTTGTCTCCAGAGCAGCTCTACACTCAACCGTCCTTTGTCCAGGAAGAATAGTGGTTGATTTCATTGATTTTCATCTTACTTTGACCTTTTAAAGACACTGTGTTAATTTATCAGCATCAATATCTTAGCATAGTTATTAGGATCGGATGAAAAGTCAAGCAAGTACAGTTGCATTTCATTTAAGTGCCGATTTGTATTTATCTGGTAAAAACCTTGATGGGGGAGCGATATGATGTTGTGCTGAGTTTGAGTTTTTTCATTTTACCAAAAAGGAAATTTAGAAAATTCATCTTCAACGATAATTTTGTCATCATGTAAATTTGCCAATTTTTATTCAAAATTTACCCAGAGTCCCTGCACTTCTACCATCTGACTGCACCATCTTTCAGATAGAGTCAAAGCAGTGATTGAAATAATTTGAGAATTAATAGGCTTTATTTAATCCATGATTTCAAAAGAGCCGGAAAACTAAAGGCGTGTATATTTCCAATCTTAAAATTCATTTTCGGAAACAGAAATTTCAGCCATATTTGTCTTCTGAAAGCGTCCAGATTGGGACAAAACAGTAGAAATGGACCAGGACCTTTATTTCAAATGAGACGATTATTGGACACGAGAAAGAAATTCTCCAGTTCATGACCCAACCGCTTTTGCCATCTCCTTCTCCATTTTTGTTGTTGTCAGAAACTCTCAACTCTTTTCTTCCCTCTTGCTGATGTTTTACTGAACAACCGTAAAGGATGCATGTGAGTGTGTTCGGGCAGTGACATCATTTCCAATGGACGAGCTCTGAAACTTAAGGATATCCCGTTGACCTATTTAACAAATGTGACCTTTCTGACGGATTGTTGGGTTTGCAAACACCATCGCTCTCTCTCCTTCCCCACCTCATTGCCACACGGCGCCGTGTGTCAGTGTCAGCATCGTGGACGCTCTGTCAGAGCTGACTGGTCATCAAGGTCCAGCCCCCTGAGCGTGGAAAGTGCCACTATTTAACCATTCATCTCTGAACCGGCCATGGCTCCCCGCTCCCTCTGCATATGGAGGAGGGAGGCCGAGGCGTTGCAGTGTGATGGAGGTGTGTATTGACCCAGCAAGGCGCTGAGGATGGAATACTAATAGGGTTAATAGAATTAATGGTGCTGTCACCCTTGGCTGGGGAGGAGTACCAGGCATCGTGCTGGCTGTTTGCAAGCTGATTGCTTTTCTCTTGCTGTAGCTACACTAGGAGTCGGGACTGTGTCTCTCTGTCTCCAACACTTCTTCTGTCTCGTCCTCTTCCCTTTCTCTAAACTCCTCCCTCGTTCTCTCCTCAAACGGCTAAAAGCTGCTTTAATAATGCACCTTTGTGGCAAATGTCCTTTGTTCATTCAGCTATTGATTTTATAAAGTGGTTGTGATCTATAAGTCTTTTTATTTTTTTTCATCCTTGTAGGGGCCTGAATGTGTGTGTGTGTGCTTGTGCGTATGTGCTGTGTGTGTTTTGTGTGTGTGCGTGTGTGTGTGTATGTGTTTATGATTGTGCGTCGCTCCTGAGGCAGGCAGAATCTGTGTAATAATGGAAGGTTGACATTTAAAGCAGTGTATTTAGTGCCACTGAATTAGCATACTTTAACTGGCTGGTCTATTTCTTCTGGAGAGAAGCAGGCATTAAATCCTGACGCAAGATTGGTGGGCAATTTTAAAGAGCTTTAGTGAAGATTCATAGACTACAAAATGTGCCGGCATCGCACACAAACACACGCGCAGTGCACACACACACAGACACACACACACACACACGCACGTGCACGCTGCTCTCCACCTTCTCTGTCTCTCCCCGTCTGTTCCAACGTGCTCTGACCTGAGTGTGTGCTGCTCGTCGATTCTGCATACACAGCGTTTTCCCCTCCTGCTGCTTCAGAGCATGTTTATGAGTTATGAGGGGAAGAGGGAGACTGGGGAAGTGAGTGTGTGTGTGTGTGTGTGTGTGTGTGTGTGTGTGTGTATGTGTGTGTGTTCGGGGGATAAAGGAAGATTCTCTGTCACCAACACATGTCCCTGCTGATGAGTGTCTCTGATCCTCTGGTCTCCAGGAGGACACAGGCCCGGATGCTGTTTTGCATTTGGAGAATAACGTCGCTCTAGTCCCCGTGTACACAAGCACATGATCACACCCAGCTCCTGTTTGATCATGTGTTCCTGTTGCTGGCACTAAATGTCGGAAATGTGCGCGGAAATACCGAGAACACGGGACCATAAGTCATTCTTCACAGTGTTTTCTAATTAGCACACTAATGAATCAAGGCCTTGTTTATTGCTCCCACAAAGAACAAATATGCCCGAGAGCCATCAGTGTGTGTTTGATGTGTGGACAGAGCTACACGTGCTCCCCTGGACATTCTTTTCCAGAGTGGAAGTATTAATGTCGTCTAGACCTCTGGCGTGGCCGGATCCTTTATGTACAGTAAATCTATTTTTTGATTCAATTAGAGATTTGATTTTTTGCTTGTGTTGCCCTCAAATACATTTAATGATAACACACACACTCATACACACACTCTGTCATTGAAATGAATAGCAGCAGTCACACAGTAAAACAATAAATCGACATGTCTGATTATGGTATTTTAAACCATTAGTCACATTAATTCAGAGGCTGTTTCATCACCATCACACTTTCATTACAGTTATGGAGACGTGTTGCAAAAAAGATTTCCACTACACAACATTTCAAGATGATTGAAAGTTGTGTAATTGATAATGTGTAGTACACAAAGCAAGTATTTCTCTTTCAGAAATAACTTGGCATGTTATATTTGTTTTTGAGCACGTTGTCGAGTTGACAGCCCCACCGGACGTTTTCACCGAAAGACGTCTTCAAATCAAATTCTGGAACAATTATGTAATTAAAAAAAAAAAGGAAAATGAGAACAAAAAGCCTTTTTGTGGAGCTCATACCAAAGATGTGCTGCCGGAGTTTGTAGCTGACAAGGAGGATAAATCAGGTTTAACTGGAGTCATGACCCGAAACATCCTGTGTTCAGACCCACACAGGGATCATGGTGGAGCACTGTTGGTTTCTGGGTAAATGAGCTTTTACCAAATCTTCTGAAAATGATCAGCGACACATACAAACACACACAACCGCACGCACACATATACATATATATATATATATATTCACACCACAAACACTTTCAGTTGATTCCCTGCTCATCCTGAGCTACGTAAGGTCCAGACAGTCGTGATGACATATTCATATTTTTTCTATATATCCAAGCACACACAAACACTTACACACACACACAGACACACACACACACACACACGCACGTATACATATATATATATTCACACGACACACACTTTCAGTTGATTCCCTGCTCATCCTGAGCTACTTAAGGTCCAGACAGTCGTGATGACATATTCATATTTGTCCATATCTCTAAGCACACACACACACACACTCAAACACACACACACACACACACACACACACACACACACACACACACACTCACATACATATATATATTCACACGACACACACTTTCAGTTGATTCCCTGCTCATCCTGAGCTACACAAGGTCCTGACAGTTGTGATGACATATTCATACTTTTTCTATATATCCAAGCACACACGAACACACTTACACACACACACACACACGCACATAAACACATATATATTCACACGACACACACTTTCAGTTGATTCCCTGCTGATCCTGTGGCCAAGGGGAGAGAGGTTACCATGGCAACCCTTGTCCAGCACAGGGGTCTTGGCCTGCTTGTCTTGTGAGCATGTTGAATGGGGTCAGACAACACACACACACACACACACACACAGACACACACACACGGTCTCCCTGATTGGATAACCCCCTGTCCCTCATAGTTTATCGTTCGTTCTTATCCCTCCACCCCCCCCCCCACCCCCCCTCTCACTTTTTTTCACTGCCGGCCACCAGAGGTCAAAGGGTCACGATGCAGTGTCCATCTCGCCATTGTCTCTTTGTGGAAACCTACAGGAGGAGCTGTAATTATCCAGGGGGCTGCTGGGAACGTGGTCGGCTGGAGGCACCGGGAGGTCAAAGGTCGTGACCTCGGTCTCTATGGAGCTCTGTGTGGTATGGTATTGGTTTGATGTCACATGACCGGGAGATAGCGCTGCTCACCTGATCCGATCTGTACCGGCCTCTGACTGCGATACCCTGGGTGCTTTTATTATTAAGAACAGATTCATAATCTTTATCCTGATGGTTCTGTTCACATTAATAAAACACCTGGACCTGTGGGAGAGAAAATATGTGAGAACATTCCTGTGGTACAGATGTTACACAACCTCAACAACAAGCTATTGACTGATGAAGCATGATGCCAAAAATAAACAGAAATATTGATCTTGTGGATTACCACTGCAACACGATCCTTCTCCTGGGCATATTCTTTCTCTCTTTATAAATATATATCCATGTTATTATGTTACACACAATCACCAAGACTCTTTTTTAATAACACCTTATTAGTACTGGGTTGTGCGTCTTTGGATGGATTCTGCAGGATGTTGAAAATGGTCCTTTTGAGTTTCTGCTCCTTGTTGAGTTGATTGTTGATTGAAGCAATAATTAATTTGTGACGAGGGGCTGAAAGTGTGGAAAGAAAAACATTCCCCTACGTCATTACAGCACCACAGGCCTGGTCAGCTGACCACCTCAGAAGCATCTTCAGACCAAGTTGTGTTTTTCTTTTCTTCATCGGCCCCGGTGGTTTGAGCCTGTGACGACCACAGCATCACATTTCTGCTCTGGACTCACAGAAGTGGAAGTGTTCTTCTGCTGTTGTGTCCCGTCCACTTCACGCTTTCGACATGTTCCCTGATGCTTCCCTACACTCGAGTCAGTCCGACTGTTCCCCCCCCCGACCTCTCATCAATGAGGCATTCATCTACGGAGCTGCTGCTTCTCAGAAGTGTTTTGTTTTTGGCACAATTCTGAGTTAACACACGTCACTGAGATCGGCTTTGTCCCGTTTCTGGAGTTTGAATAATGTTTGGCTCACTTGATGAGAGTGTGTACAGGTGACCCCCGAATGAACGCCTGGTTAGTTTATGCCTTCAAGTGGAGATTTACATGAATAACTGTTTTAGCATTTAATAACAATAAATATCGGGTTAGGGTTAGGGTTTCATAAACAGACGTGCTTCCCAAGGCTCAGCAATGACATTCTCACAGTTAGTAGACTAACCCCACTCTGCCTGCCGGCCAATGGTGGTTAAAACTTTATGGATGTTTTGACGGGGCCTACTGACACGGCAGGAGTTAGGGGGCGAGCGAGCGACACCAGGTTTACGATGACGCAACAGCACCAACCACTGTGTCTGTGATCTGAGGTGTTGACAAACATTAGGATCATTATGAAACGGTGGTGGGACAAATTAACACTCCGCTGGCCCCCCTGCAGTCGAGGTAGATAATTAATGGGAAACACTGTTTATTGGCCTGTTTGTCTGTTTTACTCTGTTCACAGCAGCTCTGCAGGTGTGTGATGTCGTATTGTTGATGCTGCTGTGTACCTCTTAAAGGTTCAGTGTGTAAGATTATTTTAAAGGGATGTATTGGCAGAAATTGAATATGAAATAATCCCAGTGATGATTTCACTAGTGTGTTTCATAAATAATAGTTTTCTTTACCCTAGAATTGGCCCTTTATTTTGTATTCAGCTGCAACGTGCAACATCACCACTAGATGTCACTCAATCCCACACACTGAACCTTTAATATAAAAAAAAATATCGCCCACATTCATCCATTAAAAACAGACTAATCTCGGTTGTTAGTGATCAATAGTCGATCGATGAATGATGGTTATCGGTGACACATTTCTTTTTAATGTACAGCCTCCCTCTCATCTCCCATTACCCTTATATGTCTCCTTTCTTCACATGTGCTGCTTCTCCCCGGGCGGCTTCGGACTCGAGTCTCATTACCTTCCACATGCTCGTCTGTAATGGGTCAATCTCGTGTCACAGATAGCTCCCATTAACGAGGCCTTGATGAAGACTCTGAGTGTCAAACCCTTACAGCAACATTATACATTCATCAGTAGCAGGCTCACTCGTCTAATGCAAATACATCTCAGTAATATCCACCACAGCTTGAAACCTATAGAAGCGTTTCTCAAGCTCTCACACTTTACATCACAGGTGTAAAATGTGCCGAGTGAAGTGCTCTTATTTCCTCATTTGCCGTGCGGCTCCCGCTGGCTATGATTCCCTCGTATCTCTCTCCTTGCCTCCAATCTTGTCCCACATTTAAAACCTGGCAAATCCGGTGGGAGAGATTGAAACAATTTCCAGCTAATTTGCCCCTCACCTGAACCTTTTCTGAGATACTGTTTGATTCCTCATATCTGTGTGATCTACTTTGAAGCACACGCCGAGGGAGAAAACAAGGAGGTGTGATATTCTTCCTGTGGTTCAGACTGTTTGACATTCCCCCCGTAATAACTATTGTCTAACGATCACTGCAGCTGCTGTGTGTACTGCACTGTAACAGTTGTAGTGATTGCTTTGTCCCTCGCTTTATTTACTCGCGTGAAGAAAGCGCAGCTCCTCTTTTTTCTTCTCCGGCGTGCATCATCACAGCGAGTGCCTCACCTCTGGAACATAATTTCCCCTGGAGAGAAGACTCCATTATTAGAAGTCAGGCCTTTGTGAGGAGTTATTTGCTACTTTGTGCTGATGAAATGGAGTTGTTAAATATAAAAAAACGTGAGCGCTTGTGTGTGAGTGTGTAACGTTCTTTTGTTGGTGGCAATGCTGTCTGCGTATTAAACCCTCGACATGGACTAAATAGTTTTCATCACCGGGGTCGAGGTGTGAATGCCGTAGCCTCACTGCTGACTCCTCTTTCTCACCTCCTCTTTGCACTTTGCCAATTTTCTTTCCCACATTTCAAGACAACCTTTTTGTGTGTGTGTGTGTGTGTGTGTGTGTGTGTGTGTGTGTGTTTAATCCACCTCATCTGTCTTTCTCTCAGCTCCTCTCTCTGCCTCCTCCTTGCAGCCAGGTCGGCCAGTGTAGGAAAAAACCTTCTGTGGTGTCAGCTCTGTACTTTGTGTATACAATCATTTTTCTCTCAACATTCATGTGTCAGTTAACAGAACCCCGTGGCTTCTCCGAGCTGGCAAACAGCACTTTTGAGGGCTAAGCAGAAAAATCCCTCCCACCACATCCCACATCCCGGTTGTGTGTTTTTTTTTGTGCTGCTCCTGAACCTTGTTGGCTCGAGTCCACCAGCAGCACGCTGGCCGCTTTGCACTGTCTTAATGTGGAGCTAAATATAGGCCTCATATTGTGCTGCTCTGCTTAATATGTGTGTTTGGGCTGATTAGAGTGGAGGCCTGATCTCATCCCACCACAGACCTCTAATGCATGCCGCGGTCTCTGGTTTCTATTTGGACTCGGGGGGGCAAACAGGGGAAAAGTGCTGATATAATCATGTTTAGGGTTTGTGAGTTATGTGACCGAGAGGAACGGGAAATATCACAGAGCTGAAAAAGAAGCTAAGTGAGTCTCGGAGCGGGCGATTGGAGACATGGCTGTTGGGAGATTACTTGCTAATGGAAATCGGTTTAACTGGTTTGCTCTTTGATTTTTAACGATGATCAATGATAAAGGCAACAAAAAAACAAGCGGTAATGTGAAAGGACATGACGTGTGATCTGTCGGGTTTAGTCTCCCGTGTGAGATGAGGAGAGATGGTGAGACAGGAGAGGGTTAACTGCTCTGTACACGGAGCAGGGAGGCAAATCAATAGGCTTTATGGTGCCTGGCCAAAAATATGAAGTAATTGGCCCCTCGTATTGACTAAGGCTCAGGTCGTTTTAGCAGATATACAGTTCTGCCACCAGATGCGCAGGTTAGGGAGAGAATTACACACGTGAGGAGTGAGTGCGGTCTTTTTTGTTTTCTCGATGCCTGTGTCTGTTTCTTCCATTCGCCCCTCCAGCCCCTCGCTTACCTTTTCTTCCAAATCCTACATCTGTCCTCTTGTTTTCCTCCCCTCTCTCCCCCCCCCCCCCACTCGCCTCCTGTCTCCCCTCATGTTCCTCTCCTCCATCAACACGGAGAGACTCCTCCAGCCCCGGTCCGTCCGATGGGAAGTGACACATAGCGCATACAGGCAGGCAGGCTAACATGCAGCTTTATGGGAGCTTATATATCGTAGAGCGGCAGCGGGAACAAAAGAGACGGCGTGCTGGGCCGGTGGGAGCCATCACACACATACACACATACACAGCACATTTCTACATGCCTCCCGCTACTGACACCAGAGTTCTTCAGCCTGACACCGGTGATGGATTAGATGCATTATCGAGGCGGAGAGAGCCTCCGTGTTTTCCCCCTGTGCGTGGAGAAAGAGAGCGAGAGAGAGCGAGAGACATACGCTCTCACACAGAGGCTGCTGAATAGCCTGTATCCATTCCACCTGAAGTGAAGAAATACAATAGCAGTCTGCCACATCTCAAGCTGGGTTTCCGAGACATAGATGCGAGGAGATAGAGACAGTGAGCCCGGGTCGGTACACAGTGTTCTGCAAGCTGTCGAATGCAGCCAGTGGATTTGTATCTGTGGTCATGTGTGTGTCAGCTCATTTAGATTCCTGCTAGAGCTGTGTATATATGGACATATGTTCGTATATATGTATTTATATTTGCATATGTGCGGCTGTCAGGAAATAAGGAAGAACTGGTCTGTTTCACTTGTGTCCGACAGGCTGCAGGGAATCGTACGTCGGTCTCCAGTCGGATGGACAGTGGATCTGTCAGCACACCACCGCAGTGCCACCATTCTTTCACTCTGTCATGTAGCACGATGTACTCACACTCAAATACAGTACATGTACTAGCATCTACATAAATACTATCACACAGAGCCCATGCATTGGGGCTCAGGAACTAAGGAGATGGATTTGGAGTCCAGAGTCCAAATAATTGTTATTTTGGAATATAGGACATGATGGTGAATATCAAGGCTTAAGGTAAATCTGACTGGCTATCTAAACATGTACACACTCTGAAATGACAAAGGGTTAAAAGAAGAAGAAGTACTGCATGTACAGAGTGCCCCCCCACCCCCCATCCCACAGTAACAAAAAAAGCTCTCCAGTCATTGCTGCCTCCTGACAAGCTTCACTGGCTCTTAAAATGCCGTCATCAATCTGTCACCTGTCATCTGGCCCAAGGTACCAACCAATCTCCGATCTCCCGACATCAAATCCAAGGCCATTAGCTGAGCCCGAGATTGGTCCCATCAGACGAATTGGGTTTGATTGGATAAGGTTTATCACGGTCATTGTGGGATCCCTCTGACCTGTGTCTTCACCGCTCTGCGCCGTCTCTGAGGACTGGTCAGCGTACGGAGGGAGAGCGGGAGCGAGTGCGGTGGTGGCGGCGGTGGCGATGTGGAATCTAATCCAGTGCGTGGGATCAGGCAGATAAAGCTCAGTGCCTATCACTCCCACACCCAAGACTGTTGAACTGGATTAGCGCAGATGCAGGAGATAGCTGCAAGAAAGGTTACTCAGAGACTCCAACTTTCAGTCTCAGCTCTCTTTTTCTCCTCGTCTTCATGGAGCATAGCTGAGATTTAGCCATAACGCCACAACCCCCCCCCCCAAAAAAACCAACACCTATTATTCTATTCTCGTACAAGGTGTAGGAGGACGCCCCACAATTTGGTTTAATCCTATTCTGGTACAGGATGGTAGTTTGGCGTGTGCTGCACAATGCGGTTCGGTAAAATGTTCCCATGCCTGGTTCTTAAGTCTGCTCGGCTTGCTAAAACATGGTGGTTAAATAAAGTCGACCCTCAGAGGTATCCGTATTGGTGTTGGCAGCCACCTGTGTGTGTGTGTGTGTGTGTGTGTGTGTGTGTGTGTGTGTGTGTGTGTGTGTGTGTGTGTGTGTGTGTGTGTGTGTGTGTGTGTGTCCTGTTTCAGAAACACTAACCTCCCTCAAGGCCAAGGTTTGAAAATAGCCTTTTTCCTTTTCTGTCCAAATCTGAAAAGAAAGCAGCGCTCAGGTAATAGTTAGCAGCTGTGGTCATTAGTGGGGGGGGGGTGGGGGGACATTCTTCATACATCGAGTTGCTAATGTCGGGCAAACACTCCGAGACGAGTGGTAACACAGAAACCAAATCTGAAAATCTGAAAATCATCCCTCACATTGTTTTTCTTCTCTAACATGTTTTAGAGATTTTATTTTTAGGAGGCTTCTCATGCAGTGCAGGATTATACAAGGTCATTTTGCTATTTTGCACCAATCACAGATTCTTGGTTTTACGGCTGATCTGTGTGTGTTGAACTGTCTGTTGTCTGTTGAGGCCTTTCCTCTCTCATCTATCTCCGGACAGCAGCGTCCACAATGCACCGAAAAACACATTTAAAGCACTTTTTTTTACTCCTGGATTTATTCAGCACTTCTCACTCAGCAGATTGCTTCACGCAGACTCACACAGGGCCGGGGATCCAGTGTCTGGCACGGTGTTCAAACCCAGTGAGGCCAAGTGAGAGAGGACCGGGAGAGAAAGAGGGAGAAGGG
>NC_070631.1:3888606-3920206 GCF_947347685.1 Pleuronectes platessa | reverse complement strand
TCTCCGTGCACATTTTTCTGATTAAACGTGTTTGCGTAAAAGCACAGTTAGTATTCTGCCTGGTGTGTTGTTGTAACCTTGTTGTAGTTTGTATGTGTGTGTGTGTGTGTGTGTGTGTGTGTGTGTGAGCAAATGTGAGTGTAGAGGCCCCTGGACAGCGGTGAGAGGCTGTGTGATAGCGATCTGATTCAGATGAACTGCAGGCTTGCAGGGGGAAGGTCGGGTTATCTTGTGATCCCTGGTGGCAGCCTGCTCGGACACATATCACAGTGTGACAGACCGCTCCTAGGGGGCGCACACACACACAAACTCACACATGCACGCGCACGCACGCACGACAACCACACAACTGTCACAGTGGTGAACAGAACAACCCAGGGCTAGCCGTCCACCGTGGTCTCCCTCCACTCTGCCCTGTCACTAACCAGATGAAGACTGGCACGGCCCCCACATCCTGCCTTTCTAGTCCTATATGGTTTTCACATATGTCCCGTGTTCCGTGTTTGGATTAGCCGGCCAAGGTCAGACGTAGGTCAGCCGTGGAAGTCTCCACCACTTTGAGCTCGGCTCCTTGACTGCCCTGCATGCTGTCGTGCACTCGGGGAACCCTCAAGCTTTGAAGGCAAAGCTCGAGGGGCCTTGTGTGAACTTACATCTCATTTTTATTACTTGACCATCCAGCCATTTGACACATGCATACAAACACAAAGGCCTGTGTGTGTGTGTGTGTGTGTGTGTGTGTGTGTGTGTGTGTGTGTGTGTGTGTGTGTGTGTGCACATTTGCCCACATACCCTCCTCCCACGTGCCCAGTTCATCTTCTCTTGACAGACATGTGACCTTGACTTTCCCCTCTCTGATGTTTTATCGAGAGTCTGGCTGCTCTTTGATGCTGTCACCATCTGAATGGATAGATGAATGTTTGGGCGGAGTGAAGCAGGCGGGGATGGACAGATGATAGAGCCATCAGCTTTCTTGGGGGGGGGAGGAGGGTCCAGTGACACGGGGAGACATCTCTCACGCCCAGCCTCACGAGCAGCCCCATGCCACCGCTCAGGATTTACTGCCCTGGTTTCGTTCTCTGGCCGTAAGGATCTGATGAATAAAAAGAAAAGAGCAGGTCAGGGGGGGTCACGCCACTGGGAGAAGTCATTAGAATCCTTCGGTGCTGTTTTTTCCCTTTCGTTGCGAGGGTGGTCCTGGCCTCGGGTTCAAAGCGTCACGTTATAAAACATCATTCATCAGGAGAAACAGGAAAAAGAAAAACAGAGCTGAGGTTTCACAGAGGTCCAATAATACCAGGAAAATGATTCCTCACGGTCTCTGTAACCTCATCCTACTCGGGACCACAGAGGGCCGACGTCATATAATAACACGAGTGGCACACATTTCTGGCAATAAATAGAAAGTGCTTGAAAACCAAGTTTCTCTTCAGTCAGCCCTCTTGTAGTATCCCCCCCCCCCTGTCTGAAATGACAATGATAAACAGTTTTTACAAATCCTATTTGACCCGCGCTTGTCATCCCTGTCAATCACTCCTCGTCAGGTTTTCTTCCCCCTGCTGTCACGTTGATATAAATAGACAATCATTGACCTGTTTGCTTCCTGTGTTTTGCAGATTCGAGTGGACGGGCCTCCTCACGGCGGCGTCCAGTACGAGACGATATCGGTCATCAAGGACGGCGGCCCGATCCTGAGAGACATGGCCTTCTCCCTGGACCGCAACTACCTCTACGTCATGTCCGAGAGACAGGTAGGTGTCCCCGAGGCACACACACGCAAAGCTGCTGATCGCTAAACGTTAAAGTGCCCTTGTGGGTGAGAATGGATGGTTTAAGTGTGTGTCTGTGTGTGTGTGTGTGTAAGCGCACGTATGTTTAAAGGCAAGCCAAAGTGTGTGTTTGTGTGAGTGTGTGTGTGTGCACTCCAGCAGGGCGGCCCACCTCTCAACATCACCACCACTACCACCCTCTGTTAGCTATAAATAACCCAGGTGGCACAGCAGGGGACGTTGTGACAGCGTCTGATAATGAAGAAGAAGAATGAGGGCAGGGAGGAGGAAGGAAGGAAAAGACAAGGCACACAACCGAGAGGCAGAGAGATGAAGGGCACTTCTCGGCTGGTTGGTTGGTCGGTCGGACGGCTGAGGCAGAGGAGGATGGGAGGAAGAGTGATGAGGTAGAAGAGGGACAGCTGGAGGAGTGCGTGACTTAGAACGAGTAAAGAGAGACACTCGTGGAGAGAAAGAGAGACGGAGCGCAAGGTCATCCTTTCATTTCATTTCTAATGAAGTGACACAGCGTTGTGGGGCAGGTGGGAAGAGGCTGATAGGCGTCAACGCAACTGACATACTGAGGAGGAGGAGGAGGAGGAGGAGGAGGCGAGGGGGCACGAGGGTGGAAGGGGACACGACGGGAGAGTAGAGGTGAGGAGACGAGAAGGAGAGGAGGAAAACGTGGTCGCTTAGAAAAAGTGATGAAAAGAGGAGGAGAAGTGACAGGAGGAGAAGAGGAGCAGCTGCAGGGGGGGGCAGCCCTGGAGACTGAAGACGTGTGAGGTGGTAGATTGTCGTCCTCTCTCCTTATCGCTGCTTTTAACACACTCAACAACTGGCTGGCCCGAGCTCACAGGTGGGCTGTGGTGTGGGGTGAAGGAGCTGGTCAGACACTGGTGTCCACTGCTGGGAGAGGAGCAAACATCCACTGTTCTGTTCTGTCCCCTTGGAGAGTGGGACTAAAACTTCACTGTGCTGCGGAAGGATTAGTTGTGTTATTGATCCTTATCAAAAACAAAAGGGAAATAATAAAGCGACTGAGAAGTTGCTCAGTTTGAGTCACTCGCCTGTTGTCAGAGTAAAACCATTAAAATGACCAGTAAGAGCTCAGTCCTTAATAATACTTCTGATGAATCCCTTTTATTAATATTTACAAAGTATATTCATGACATCTCTTTGTGATATTGTTAACTTTAGATCCGGTTGGTTGTGGTTTCACATGTTAAATTCAGGATTGGCTGTTCGTCATCACCTCCCTGGGATTTATCTACTTATACTTGACATTGATTGGTTAATAGACGGACATGCATGTTTGAATGGAGAAAGTGAATGAACCGGTTCATTTGGTAAATAATTCTCTCAAATGAACGTCCCTGTCGGAGGTGAAGACCAGAATCAATCCTACGAGCTGCTTCCGCTTCTTTTTCTTCTTCTACTCTTTAATGCAGTCTCAACTTCCTGCAGTTAGTCGGACAGTGATTTTCCAAATTTCAAAGACAGTTTATTTTGGTCCAGACCAAGTTAGTCAAAACGTCTTATATGTGTTTTTATGAATATTTCCAGTATAAAAATCCCAGTGTTCCCATTCCATGCACAAACCCCCACGTATCTGATAGTGGGATGATGACTCTGTTGCCGGGCCTGACGTGAATCCCCCCAGTCAGGGAGAGTTTGTTCTGATTCTAAAGTCTGTTTTCCCATATTTACCGAATCCTTTATTCCTTCTTATTCCGTGGATGAAACGCGCTTTTGATGTTGAGCTCATAACTGGTAGTCATCTGAACGAGAAGTGATGTTGGTGAATATTATTAGTATTCAGAGGATTCGACTCTTCTGTCTTCTCTCCACGGGGGGGGGGGGGGGGGGGGGGGGGGTGCTGGAAGCAGACAGACACACACAAACTGAAACGCTCTCAACTGCTCTAGGGACGTTGCCCTGCATGTTCAAGGAGGCAGCTATAGTTAGACTGGGAGCTGCACCTGACAAACTGGCAGGACTGGAACTGCTCATTCAGACCCTTTTTTTAATAAATGTGTCAAGTGAGAGGCCATGTTTTTTAATATGTGATTCTGGACGGATGCAATTTGATTTATTTAGAATCTAATCTGTGATGTTTCGAGCCTCAAAGCCTGGGGCGTCTCCAATGTCATTTATTTGATGAGTCTGGAAGGAGCTGCTCATACTAAATGTGTTTCACACTAAGTGTATTCTCTGTGATGAAGCCGCTCTCTCTACACATGGGGACACATTGAGCTTCTGTGGTAATGGACACCGAGCTGCATTTTCCAGTAAATCCACTGGAGCTGTGAAATCACCGCAGCCACCTTGGAAATGTCCAAATCATCGGTTTGACCTTTCTTTCCCATTGTTACCCTAAATGTCACCTCGAGCTGCACATTGGAAGTTCCACGTCCAGGACATCACATAGACCCACCTCCGTCCATGGGCCTTGCTTGTTCCCATGTGTCTGTCTGATGCAGTCTGAGGCCAAACGCATTGGTGCTGGGAGACGGCGAGAACAAAGGAGGGATGATATCAAACAGGAACCGGGGCAGATTTGGCTCCAGTTGCATTTCCTACTCTGAATAACAAAGAGGCCCTCTGTGTTTGGCACAGTGGGAAAGGGGAGAATACAGAGGGCGCAGGAAAGAGACAGACACTGGAGGACAGAGGGAGACAGAAATTGGGAGAGGGTAATATTTGCTGAGCCGAGGCCGTGCTCCAGAACCTGGACTCGTGCTCCCTGCAGCCCTCACACCTCTCTGTGTGTGTCTGTGTGTGTGTGTGTGTGTGTGTGTGTAGCGGCGAGGCTGAGACTCGTGGGATGTGTGAAGCCTCCGTAAATACAAACATGCAGACAGGCACCCACAGGGACACACACAGACACACACTCCTCTCATGCATACACACACATATACACACATCCTCCCTCAGCTTTCATTTGCATAGGTACCGACATAATGCACCGGCTCTCCAAAATCCCATGTACACGACGTGCACATAAAAAAAAAAAAGAAAAGAAGACTATAATTACAGACACATGCAGGCACCAGTCTCCCAATCAGTATTCAACTGGGATCTCGGAGAGGCTTTTCATCCAGGCTCTTTCTCTCAGCCCGCGTGTGTATAGATTACACCTACTGCATATGTATAGATTATTCTAGATGGGCTCTTACTCCACTCGGCTCCAACGCCTACCCAGAGTTATCTCTCGTCATGTGAAAGAACTTTACTCTCCCTCTCTCTCTCTCTCTCCCTCTCTCTCTTTTACACACCATCCTTCACTCGGCCCCCCGAACACATTAAACTGCTCCCTCTTTCATATACACGATCCATGGTGCTGCCATGTTAAACGGTGCTTTTGCTTTGTAGATGTAATGACAACAGCATCCACCATATTAACGACGTGGTGAAATTTGCCCAACGCGAGTCAGTGCAGTGGAACTGATGAAAAGACCTGGCTCAGTGACTTCCTCCTTCTCCAGGAGCAGTATGAGTTGTGTGTTTGTGTGTGTTTGTGTGTGTGTGTGTGTGTGTGTGTGTGTGTGTCTTCCTGTAGGGTGCTGTATCATTACTGACAGTCCTGAAATACATAACAGCAGGTTTTCATCTCAAGATTTATCTCCAGACATCTGTGTATATCCATTTTTTGTGCCTGTATTGGAGGAAAAAAAAGAAAAAGGAAAAACATGTTTGTGGTATTATCTTCGGATTTTCACAGGATTCTCGTTTTTGCAGGCTTTGTGTCTTCCAGCTGTCCCTGTGCATCCTGCGGTTGTGTGCCGATCCATGTATGGATTTCTGCCAGATCACATGTTTGAGTCATGTTGTGTGATTCTTTGTGTGCGACTATGAAATAATACAGCGATTTCGGTTCGAGGCTGAGTGCCCGGCGGCAAACGCAGTGATGGGGGGGGGTCATAGTCATTTCCGGAAATTCAGCTGAGCTGCCTCCCAGACGTCCCCCTCTCCTCCCTCTCCTCCCTCTCCTCCCTCTCCTCCCTGTCTCCCGTCTCTTGTCTCTGTCATCTGAAAATCCCTCTGAAAGGTCTCACTATCCTGAAAACACCTCACTGCATTTAATATTGCATCAAAAGCTGTCGATTTCAAACTGAATACTTCATGTTCCTCTGCTCAAACAAAGCCCACTACGTAGCGTCTGCCCAAACTCCATACGGTGAAGCGCGCGGCGGGGGGGGGGGGGGGGGGGGGGGCTTTAGGGTTTATCTACTGTAGAAAAGCCCATGCTTTACATACAGGCAGATTCACTGAGCCTGCAGCGGAGCGGCCACGACTCCAGCAGAGGCTCTAATCAAACAGGTAGACGGAGGATTCACATGTGAGCGGCAGCTGGAGCATCGTTAAACCAGCTGCTGCTGCCAGCTCATGCAAATTCACTCGGATGAATTTGCATGAGCGCTTTGCCGTTCACCGACGAGTCCCCCTCTCTCGCTTTTCTCCAAAATAAATGGGACCTCACCTGGTTCTTCTCTCAACGTCCTGCGTTTGTACTGTTCTGCTTTTTGGGGGGGGGGGGGGGGGGGGGGGTCAGGCCAGTGAAGGGACAAACAGAAGGACTACACACCTCAGGCCTTTATTGTCGATACACACATCAATGCAGAACAAAGGGATAAATGGTCTTTCGGGGGGGGGCTGGATTATCAACGTTTATCACGAGGCCTTGTTTTCCGTTCCCTCTGTGGTCGGTGCTGTTCCTGCCGCTGGCACCCAGCAGCAGGGTTCCACACCCACCGCACACGGCAGAGAATCAGTGTCCACATTATATATCGGCTGCTTTGGTCAGTGGCCGGTCCGCTGAGCCCGAGCTGTGATGTATTATTCATGGAGAAACAATCAAGATTTAACATCTGAAAGCTTCTTTTTGAAGTAATACCTGTGGCGGAGGCCTTAGTTCTGCCTGGAGAGGTTTTTTGAAAACACCTTAATAAATAAATGCACACACACACACACACACACATACACACACACACACACACGCTAAGAAAAATAAAGAGGGTACATTTTGTATCATGTCAGACGTAAATCACAAGGAAGAAGAGAGCTGTTGACTTTGTAATGGAGCTCGTTGGTTTTTGTAATGGTTTACGGCTGTGGCTCAAACCAGTACATAATGGACCCTAACAGATTTAACAGTGGTCCCAGTGACACAGTGGCCGTCTCTTTTATAAGGATGAGTGTGAAATTCCTGCTAGCATGACCGACTGAGGGACACCGAGCCCGGCTTGTAAAACAGACTCGTCTTTCATGGACAGACGCACACACTGTCCTCCCCCTATAGAGGCGTCCAGCCATGTGCTGCTGTCACTCTCCAATACACTTCTTCCCTCTTTAGTAAACATTACCCCCCCCCCACACACACACACACACACACACACACACACACACACACAACCTCCAATTCCTCTCTTCTTCATCCTCCCTCCCTCGGCCGGCTCCACGTATGGAACGGCAACATTACAGCTCACAGATTATCACACAAGAAGAAAAGAAGACCTCCTTTTTTTATTTTTTTCAAATCTGGCAATTTCTCCCAGGTGCTCAGCTGTGAAATTTGAAATCCATGCATGAATTCTTTCGTCTTCTTTCAAGTCTTTTTTTTTTTGGGGACCCTCAACTCAACCTGCTCTCCCTCCAACGACCCCCCCCCGCCCCCCCCCTGCCTACCCAGTGCTTTCTGGTTCTCCTTCCCCTCTCCCCCCCCATTATCCCCCAGTCCCTTTGTTTGCCCGGTGTGGTTAGATTGGGGAGGAAATGGGTTCAGAGCCTATCAAGACAAGAGGAAATAGGATTCATTCACACCTCGTCCTGGCTCAGATTAGCTGACAGGCTACCGGCTCATCATTATGCAGGATTCTAGTGTGTGTGTGTAACATGCTGGTTTCATGTGTTAATGGCCACGGAACACACGGTGGCTTGGAGCCAGGCCTTCCACTGTGCACTGTAGGTGTTGTGGCTCACGCAGACTTGAAGCGACCGGCAGCCATGTTGGTCTGGGGCTGTTTGTTTCATGTGTTTACTGTCTACACCCTCCAGACTGAGGAGATTGGACTGGCTCATGTCCAGGCCACTTATTCAAACAGGCTTTTGTGTGTTATCCTGGATGTTTGGGTTTGTTTTCACTGTAAAAGCCCAGTTCCTATTCTTATCATATATGTCAGCGTTTACGGGAAGTTGCTTGGATGAGGAATAATAATCCAGAGGGGAAGGAAGGTGTCTGGAGAATGAACACTTTTTATCTCCTTCTCTTGAGCCCTTTCTTTCCTTTCTTCTATTTGATTGTTTCTGGAAACCACTACCTCAACGAGTGTTGCCTCGCCGTCCCAGTGACCCCGTACTGGCCTCGGGGCAGCCCGACTAGCCTGAAGCTACCAGAGAATGAACAAGACCAAGGGTTTGACCTCTGACCCTTATCTCTGTGTTTCTCTCCCGTCTGTGCATCAGCGTCAGTCCAACAAATGGTCCCGCTAACTCGACTACCCACCGCTACAGCCCCACAGGTATCAAGAGTCTGCTGTGATAGATGCTGAATTCATTTAGCAAATCTTCTCACTCCTTCTCGAGTTTTATTTCCCCCCCAACTGAGGCTCAGAAAACCAGAACTCTGAATGTTCTCCTCTGTTACTTCTGAATGTGAAATGCCTCTCTGCGTCCCACAGGAGGTAAGAGGGATCTATCTCTCATAACTTCCTGAATGTTCCCCCGATTCCCCCGTTGAATCCGTGGTTGGGCTTTGCGCTGCATGAATTATGAAGAAAGGTAAATCAGACCTAAAGTAGATCTTCAACTGGGGTCAAATGGGGTTCGTTTTTTTATATGGAACAGCTGGGAATGAAGAGATGCCGCTCACACCAGGCAACCGTGAAGAGTAGAAGTGAGAAGACAACATGTGGATCCCACATCTGCATTTTATTTCACCCTGGATAGATCCACACTCGGGAGCTGCAGCTTGGAAACTCGGCCGGAGATGCTTTGCTGCTTCCCTCTACTTGATATTGACACCTGGACAAATTAGGATAAATTCCCCTGTCAATATGCACATGCAGTTTTATTGATGAGGCCATTATGCTCTTCGTTCTTCGGAAGCCGCTTCTCATCCCTGTTCCCACGTGTGAAGCTCCTTTAATCTGCAGCTTCTTCTACACGTGTGATCGTTTCTTTCTCACGTGTGTGTTAGTGTAGTTTGAAGTTATAGATAAAGTTGTTCTTTGCCCATAATTATGTATTTACAGTGTGTAGAAGTTTCTTTCTTGAATTTGTAGGATGTTTTGTTCAAATATTCCATTGATTTATTTGTCATTTTCATTCTAAAGTTTAAATTTGACCCAGTTACGCTGTCTGTCCTCAGTCTCTCATAACATATGAACTCCAGCTGTTGAATAGAAAGTTCTCTACAAGTTACATGGTCGTTCAGAATGCGTGTCCGTGTTACACAAACCCTTATTCCCTGTCTGAATCAGAGATGTTTGGAGGATTGTGTGCACATGTTGTGTTGACATACATGCTCCGTGTGTTCGGCGTAATGTGCGTGTGTGCTCTCCATCTGTTTACTTCCTGTCTCTCAGCAGCGCGAGGTCGGGGGGGTTGTGGGAAGTTCAAGGGTTGAATGTGTTCATCAAACTGAAGGGGTCCCTCAGCGGGTCAGTTAGAGATGCCCCCCCCCCCCCCCCTTAGTTTAATCATGTTTTAATAAACCGCCATTTTGCTGCAGGTCCACTCTTTGGGTCTCCTGATGACGGATATGAGTGTCCTCGCCCCGTTCAGCCATGTTCTTCCCGTGTTTTACATGTTAGAATGTTCAGCCGCTGTTTGCTAGCTCCACGTGAGCCTACCTAACAAAGGCCCCTCATTTGCATGAGTCCCTTTGCAGGCATTGTTAATTGACTTAAGCCAGGATTAGTGTTAATCAGGTTCTGTGCCCTGGAACCATCGGCCAATCCTAACCTCATTATTTGATAGCAGCACACGTCCTGTCAGCCTCCATCAAGCTGCTAATTAATAGAAGCCTGTGCACCGGGGTCCTCGCCTGAACACCCTCTTACCTCCCGTTCCCCCCATCAATCCCTCCACCCCTCCACCCCCCCCTCTCCCACTTTCACCCCCAAGTCCCAGCAGGAGGTCAGGGCCTCGTAACAAGCTGTGAATCCAGTGACTCGCCCAGTAGACTGTGCTGGCCGACTGCGGAGCTGTCAGCGAACAGGCCCCCCCGTAGCTTGACGTCTGCTTCAGGTGCGATGCTTTCCAAATAGACTCGATCGGGTCAAGTCCAGTATGAATGGATTTCCAGACCAGAGATGTGTGAGACCCTATGGAGGGTTTGTTTGTGTCTGGCTTCATGGAGTGTGTGTCTGCTCATCCTTTAATACCAGTTTAGACCTCACGGCTGTCTCCCCCCCCCCCCCGCCCCTCGCTCACTGGCCCTCTGACATAATATGAGATAATGAGGAAGAGGATACCTGATCCTTAGACTCTCTGACACCTCCTGCCTCTGCAGTCTAACTGAGTTTTCCTTTAGCTGATGCTCCCACAAACACAGCCCCTGGAAAACAACACAAAGAAAGACTCCACGCAGGCTGCACCTTTGTTTCATCGCTGAACCACGGGGAATTCTCGAAATGATCGATACACGTTTGAATGGCAGAATGTAGGAGAATTCATATTTATCGTGTAACGGCAAGAAATTAAAAGTATAAATAGAGTGTACATGTGAATGGAGGTGGTCAATCTTGAGCAGAAACCCCCACTCTAAGCACCCTGGGTAACAAACCCGTCCTTGAACCTGATTAAATCCTCTTATTATCTTGAAACAACACTATTAATCTCTGATTAAGCTGCAGTCTCAGTCCATGTAGTGTTACTGATGTTTATGAGCTGAATTTAGAAGAATATCACTCCTCATTTTCCTTTTCTTTCATTTTACGAGGTGTTTATACGAGTGCTTTGATGCCAGGCGTGTATACATTTGTGTGTGGCTCATGTGTGCGTATGTGTGCGTGTTGTCACTGTGATTCTGAGCCAGAGGAACAGTCCAAGAGCCATCCTGCCAGAATAATCAGCTCTATAATTAAGAGCTGTGAGTGCTGCATGTCAGCCCGTCTCTCTGTCTGTCTGCCTCCTAATGGCCCAGCGTTTCTCTATTTCCTCCCTGTGCCTATGCAGAACGCTCATGACATTTATTGTGAAACTAATGGCTGTGCTTCACTCCTCCTAATTGTAGGCTTTAATTGCAATAATTATTTACAAGCCTAATTAGAGCCCAGAGAGTGTCAGGGAGAAACATGAGTGCCGGTTGAAGGAATCACGACAGGGTTCGCCAGGAACCAGGCAAAGAGTAAAGTGAAAATGTCTGGAACTCTCCCAGTCTCCTGTCTTCTTTTTCTTTTCTTTTTTTTTTTAGCATCTGTCAGTTCCCTTGCTCCTCAGCGCTGAGATGGAGCCGCAATCACCAGATGAAGTGTAGAGTCTTGGGTTGTGAGGCTGAACCCACACACGAGCGGGGAGCAGCAGGCTGAGCCCCGGCCCCGCGGTGGAGGTGTTCAGATGAAGGTCTCAGGCTGAGACTTCCTGTTTGAGACGGACTGACAGCTCACTTCACTGATCCCGCCGGCTGTCCTCTGAAGGGGCGAGCGAGTGTGAATGTGTGCACACATGCATCTCACCTGCATTTGTCACTGAGTACATGTGTGGCTGGTTCATTTGCTGCAGTTTGCCAGAGCCTCAGGAGACCGTCTGTGTGGATGTGTGTGTTTTTTGTGTGTTACCGTGTGATGCAGTCGTGCTTCCAGGGCTGCAATATGCTCTTTGTCTGTCCTTCACAAGGCCAGGCTCAGCAAACAGGCTGCAGCAGGAGAGCTGCTGCTTTTTGATGGGATACCCATGGCAGCACAATCCTTTCTTCTTCCCGATGGAAGAGGTAACACTCTCTCTCTCTCTCTCTCTCTATTGGTTTGCTAGGGTTGTGCAACCCATTCCCTCCTTTTCCCCGCTTCTTTCCCTCCTTTCTCGTCTCTCCTTCTTCCCCTTTTTCTTCTCTCCTGTCAATGCATCGTCCGATGGGAGGACTCAATCCCACAATGCCGTTCTCCACTCCCCTGCGGCTCACTTTGACAAAGCTGTCAGCCTGAGCGCCAGTGATGGATGAAGTATTGTACATGATGTGTGTGTGTGTGTGTGTGTGTGGGTTTGGAGAGTGTGTGTGACTCTCAATCTTTGTATTACAACAGTGTTAAAATAGGTCAGAAATCTTCGGACTCTTGCTGGCAACAAGATTTATCTATATACTCACAGGAGTCAGTAAATCACACTGTTTACATGTCACACCACTTTCATACGTGTGTGAGCCCCGGATCCTCTCTTTACTCTTACAATCATTTCAGTCAGTGTCGAGAGAACCAATCAAATGAGCCCAAAGTAGATGATAACATTCACGTAAAGGGGGACTGTGATGTGAGAAATATTAGAGGACGTTTGCCGTCACTGGGCTGGAACACACTTACACACACACACACGGACACACACACTCAAACAGACAAACATTGAATGAAGATGAATGTGCAGGGATGGATAACATATCTCCTAATGCAATATTTGAGGGAAAATATTAGAAAGAGCACGGGCCAGATAAGGCGTCTGATTCAAACAGTGCATCTCCCGACAGCCTGTTGAAATATTGCCCTTCTTGCTGACTTGTAAATCGGATATTTGGAGCCAGAAGGATCACATGTTGGTAATAGATAGGACCACAGAGTGACGGATGGGGCTGTGCAGGGGGGGGGGGGTTAGGGGATGAAAAAAAACGACACACAACAGTGTTTGTGCTGGACTAACAACTGCCCCTCTACACCCACACACTTTAAGTTCATGCGTGGAACCAAAAAACAGCCGCGTACCTCGGAGGGAAAACACTTAATTATTTGGCACTTTCCCGACGCGACTGGGGAGCCGTTAATTTGTCTTCTCAGAAGCAGCTGTCTGAGAGTCGAGGGATGAGAGGGAGCAGGAGACAGAGGGTGGAGAGGGACGAGAGACGAGGAGAGTGAGACACAAAGGCAGTTTGGGCTCATTATGTTGATTTTTTTTTTTCCTCCTTCTGCCAAACAAAGACAGCCAGGCACTTTCAGACACACCACTGGAGATCAGGCAGCGCTTTCTCTCCTTGCTCACCCCACCGAGTTTCTTTATAGTCGAGTCTAATAATTTCCTCTCTCGGCTGCAGGAGCATGTTTGCCCATAGCCTTTGTCTCTGTGTGTTTCTCATGGAACCCGATTGGATTAAATCACAGGCGCAGTTATGGGGTCTGAGGAGGTCGTTCAGCCTCGGTAACACTTGTAAACTCTCATCAACGTATCAAGTACAGCGGAGGAGTATGCGTGATACACATCTAAACACAAATGTGTGCATATGCATATAAACAGACACACAAACACACACAAAAAGCATGTATGCATGTATACACACTCAGTTTGGGATCAGATTAGAAGTGTCCCTCGCCACCTGAGCCTGGTTACAGGGGCCCCTCCTCCCTGTCTGTCTCTCTTTCACATGTACACAAATTAACATTCACACACACACCCACACACACACAAACACACATGTGCGCGCACAGCCAACAGCCCTGAGAGCAGTGGGGTGTAACCAAACCCTTCATTTGTATGTACATCATGTGCACTGGAAGAGACACTGAGACAAAGAGAACAAACATGCTCACATGCATGCACACACACACACTCACACACACACACACACACACACATACTCGTACAAAAAAATAACCGTACACACTCAGACATGCACTGTGGAGTCCCTCTGTGGATCAGAATTCATTTCTGTCTGCCTCCCCCTCCAAATCAATACCCCCATTGGTCGACAGACAGCCTTAAGTGTGCCAGGGAGGCTCCCCGGCACTCACACCCTCCCCAAACACACACACACACACACACACACACACCCACACACACATGCCTGTTGATGTGTGATGGCCTCTGCTGCTTCCTTATTAACTCCTCACATGCTGACTGAAGCATACACCTCATTACGGGCTGCATTGACAGTCTGGGTCCCCGCTGAGAGACGAGCGCCGAGCGGGCGGGGACACAGACGAGCAGGTACGGGGACAAAAGACAAGCGGTCAGGACACGGGGACAGAAAAAGAAAAGCAGTGGAATACAGCTTGATTAAATACCCACAGGAGAAAAAACATGTACATCTCTAAAGCTGTTTTCTGATATGAACCAGGAAATATCCGGATCCGATTGTCCAGAAGCTTTTTCTGTGGAGCGTTCAGGTGAGGGGGGGTGGGGGGGTGTGGGTGGAGCAGTGGGTCGGACATAACATATACATTCTGCTGTGGAGATCTCATGTTCTTGTTCACAGCACACTGACACCTGCGTCTGCTCTTAAAGCCAAATCATCCTGCATCTTCACAGGGGCTCATTCAGACATTTTCTCACATGGATAATTGAAAGAGAATATCCGGAGTCCAGGGCTCGTCTGGCAGCAGATGTTGAGATCCTGATTGGACTGATTGAGAGACGTCTAGAGACGGAAGTGAAGGACGGGGTGTTAAGTGTTTTAGTAACTAACACGATGTTAATTCAGTCTATAAGTATCACTCAACAAACCACATTCCACTATATATATACATAACTTCCCCCTCAGCTGCAGGTCAAGCACGCTTCAACTCCTGTTCTGTCTCCACTTCAACCATCACACCAGAAGATTTCTACCCACTGCTAATGAACAAATGAGTCATATGTGGTGTTGAAGAGGCTGTTCAGACGATCCATACCTTTTGAATTAGGGCCTTGGTTTGTAATGATGTCTGAGTCGAAAGCAGGAGCGACAGAAAGGAAGTGCTTGAGCCGACATGATGTGCATATGCAAAGTGATAATTTACACAGACATGCATTGTTTTAGCCAAAAAAGAAGAGGCATTTTTAAAGTGGCTCCATTAGATGTTGAGCACTGAAATAATGTTAAATCTAATTAAACCAGGATGTTTCATGATGGAATGTGAGCGTCACTTTTTATTGCCGTCTTTGCAAATGAGCGAGCACACTCACACATTAAAAAAAACACTCAGAGGCAGATTCACAGCTCCATGTTTCTATCTCTTGAATTCTTAAATGTCAGAGTGGGACTTTAGACCATTTACCAGTGAGCAGGCTGGTTGGAGGGGGACGGGGGGGACTGGACTGGGCGCAGCTAGCTCACCAGTGTCCATCTTCACATCTAAACCTGGCTGTAAGAGGGTGAACATGGGATCTGGAAAGTAGTGGAGGCCTCTGCAGGTGTCAGAAGTTGACGTTGTGTTATTTATCAACACATATTTATCAAATATGAAGTATATATGTGTGTTTTTTTCTTCCATGCAGGGTCCTTGATGGCACAGCTTTCCATTCATGTTGGTAATTAGGGGTGAAACATGCAGCAAGAGAGAAACACAACCAGAAGTCACTGAAAGTCACGTTTGTCTTTTAAGAGCATCGGTTTTGATGTGTTATTGAACAGTGTTTGTGAGCATTTTCAAGTTGTTTGCACACAATCAAAACACAATCTCACTCCCCCCGCCCCCCGCCCACCGCCCCCCACCCCCTAAACCTATTCCCTTTCTCCCCTTACCCCCCAAAAGAAGAGGATTGAAGCCATACATAATTGATACTCTCCTCTCTGTATTGACTGGTTGGATTTTTCATCCTCCTCACAGGTCGATTCCCTCACTCCATTATTTCTGTGGTCGTGTCCCTGTGCTGCCTCACGTCCCCCTGTGACTTGCCCCCCACCCGTCTTCCCATCTGCAGCAACCTCGACACACACACACATGCACACACACACACACACACATATACACACACACAAACACAAAAAGAGATTGGGAGACATCCCAATCTCCATCCTCCATCGTCCTTATTTCCCATCGGCCCAGTTTAATCCGTACAGTTGGCCATCAGTCCAGGGGCCAATGCTGCATGTTGAAACTCACAGCCGTGTTGGTGCAGGCATGTGGTTTGTGTGTAGTTGTCCATGGGAGAGCGGGGGTTACACACCACAAAGTGCATATTCAAACAATCTCAATCAGGGATTCTGCACGATCTTGAAATGTACGCAAAAACTGCGGAAATTGAATCATCTGAATTTGATTTTTGTCTTGAACACGTCAACATATCTAGGTCATAAGTACTTGTAGGTGGATCTTAATTATGTTAACTTGCAGTTAAACACCCTGATCTGAAAGTCTATGGGTACTTACTGTCTCTGTCTGGAGTCGAGGAGACAACGTGGTTATATCAAGAATCACTTACACTTACACTGAAGGTGTGAATAAGGTTCTTCACCTTGACCTCAGGTGTAAGTAATCCTGTGACTCTTGATATTCCTTCATCTCTGTCGTACTTTACATCGGCCATAAATGTGATTTATTAGGGTCTTAAAAAGCTCTTGAAAAGTCTGACATTTAACTAAAACTGCAGAAACCCTGTTCAAAGTAGATATAACTATGAAATATGAATTATGAGGGGGAGCGGCCCCATTTTATATGGATTTAATTTACCTACTCTTTGTCAAGCAGTCGTGATCCAATCTAAAGCCATGTCTATATTGAAATAATAATTAGATCATTCTGAATTTCAGTCCAGTTCATGTTTATCAGCCCAGGTGAGAAACTTGCACAAGATAACAAACAACAAAACAGTACAATACAAAGTAATACTAGTAATAATACATGAATACACACATATACTTCATCCCAGGGGTGTGTGTATTCTTTACTTTCAGGCAGCAGCAGTTAATGTCAGAAGGAAACACACGAGTGCCACCTGACCAATCACCAATCAGCAGAAAGTCCTCAGGGAACATGGCCGAAGTCTCCTCCATATTATTTCCCTTGAAACAATGACTGTTGGTCACATTGAACTGTGTTATTCCCACTTTAGATACGTTCTCATGGTTCCTAATGGCCACTCAGCCTCAGAGTTCACCCGGCGGTCACAAGGCACACGCCTGACCTGCTCCTCCTCCTCCTCCTCCTCCTCCTCCTCCTCCTCCTCCTCTCCTTCCTGGCAGTTTGTCTCCCACCAGTCTGTTACTCCTGATGAGCTGCCAGGGACCAGGCCCGGACTGAGGGGGTATGGGGGGGGCGGTTGAGCCAGAATACAGGAGGCTGGAGGAGGAGGTCTATTGATGCTCTTTGGCTTGAGATTTTGGAAACGGCTCTTTTGCTCGATCAAACTGTGAAGGAGATTTTACACAATTCAGAGAGAGTTAGTCTCGGCTGTTGTGTTTGCACTCGTCTCTGCTTCTGATGAGCTTGTAGCCGCTTCACTCTTTAAATCGGCCTCACGCAGCGTCCTGATGTTTTCAATTGACCAAAAATCGGGGAGCTTAGACCAAATCCAAGAGATAAATAAAAAAAAAAGTGAAATGTTTGTGTGTGCATGTGTCTGTGTGTGCATGTGGGTGAATTGAAAGCGAGGAATAAAGGAGAGCGGGCGGAGAGAGCCGGCTGTGACAATAAAGGTTAAAAGCTCCCCGTCTTCACACAGATTCATTTTGGGAGATGGCTGTTTGTAGATGAGGCGAGCTGTATCATTTTCACTTTGCCTCAGCCTCGCTGGTTTAGCCTCTTTAAATCAATGAGCAGCATCAGCTCCGAATGCGATCTCCTCTGCTTTAAAATCATTTATTCTGAAAACCATATAAAGGGTTTCTGACCTTAATTTGGTTTCCATCTCCCGTTTATTCAGAGCCTTCAACCTGCATTGGTGCGATACGCGGTTAAATACAGTTGAAGAAGAATCAATGTTGCGTATTACAACACAAAACTTGTTTCTCTCAAAACGACTTAGGACGCCCTCTGACATCAAAACAACAACAACAACACACACAACAAGATTTCACAAAACTAGTTCCTGGATGTGGATCCGAGCGGCTGATAGCGACACTACAGCCGGGGATAAAGGTTTCAGGTTTTTATCTACACTCATTATGAGCACATGTGGCTGTAATTAATTAATTTTTTTACACATTTGTGTTACACTGTGGGTTTTAACCCCTCATCAAGCCGCCCAGCTGCTGTGGTTTCTATGCACGGTCGACTCAGGGCCTCCGAGGGATCAGCACCCACCCGTGCACACGGCCCTGCTGGGTCCTTAATCAAGCCGGGTGTAATTGGTGTGAGTCTGGAGGCCTGATCCTCCTCGGACGAGACACAACACTCCCAACACAACCCCTCACCTCTCCTCTCAGGACCAGTCCAGCTTACGATGGTTATTGACGATCTGGTTGAACCAGTGACTGACCTCACGCTGTGGAAGCACCTATGGAGCAGATTTATTCACTCTTTAAAATACGCACAAAGAGGAGGGGGGGGGGGGGGGTTGCACTTGCTTTAAGTGCAGTGGATTTGTTTTCAGTTTGAAAAAAAAAGATTCATTTCTTCTGGGTGGATGTCAAGAAGCTGGATGAGATGGTTCCACCACGTCACTGCAGGGGGGAGTTGAGGGGATGTGGATCAAGACGAGGAGGAGACCAGGAAGACAAACAGGGAGATGATCCTCAGAAAAGGAGGGATTACAAGAAAAGATTATTTCATAGGGATAAAAAGGGAGAGGGTGGGGGGGGGGGGTTACTGGTTACATGGTAAAACCACAGTATTACAATTTTAAGTCTGACTTTCATTGTTTGTTTCTTCTGGAAAAGAGTCAGATGATGCAAGTGGTTCAAATTTTAAGAAGGATTCATCATAACTGGCAACCCAGAGCTGCCTCATCCATCCATCTTTTCATCCATCCATCTTTTCATCCATCCATCCAACCTCTCATCCGTGGCTGCTTATCCTGGGTGGGGTCAAGGTGGCAACAGGTCAAGCGCAGTAGTCCAGATGTGTCTTTCCCCTGCAACATTTCCCCGGCCCTCCTGGGGAATCCCCGGGTGTTCCCAGGCCAGATGAGATATATAACCTCTCCAGCATGTTCCGGGTCCCCCGGGGGCCTCCTACCAATTGGACGGGGCTGAAAAAGACCTCCAATGGAAGGCTTCCAGTTCAGATGCATTCTTCAAAACTGCATCACCTCGCCCCCTGATTAGAAAAAGCAGTGCCCACCTGGAGCCGGACCGGGGAGGGGGGCATCTGGTGACCGGACCTTGGTCCTTGGGGCCAAACCAGCACAGACAGAAGACATTACATGGCGTCACCTCACTGCAGGTCCGCCAGCTGCAGGGACAGCCATCGGGTCGGGGTGCGATGTTAGCCAGGTGGCAGACCAGGTCCTGGGCCGGGGCGTCTGAGGAAATGCAACCTGGAGCCTTTCAACTGAAACCAGGCCGACAAGGAAAATAATTTCTAAAGTGGCTCGAAAAATCCAGAAATGTTTGGATTCTTTGCGTCAATGTTACAAAAGTGATGTGTTTTAAAACGGCCGTAGTGCGGCTGAACCCTGAAGGATTTCATTGGTTTTCATTCATTCAGCAGCAAGTATTTGCTCTGCCTTTGTGTCACAGCCACACACACACACACACACACACACACACACACACACACACACACACACTCCCCTCCCCTGCTTTCCCTCTTTCCCTATCTCTCTCTCTCTCCCTTCTCTGCTGGAATGGGTATTGTGTTCATGATCGATGTGTCCCTACCAGTGACGTGGTCGCCTGGCTAATTCTCATTAAAAATGGATAAGGTGTAGTGGAGCCGCCTGTGTGTGGGTTTGTGTGTGGGTTTGTGTGTGTGTGTGTGTGTGTGTGTGTGTGTGTGTGTGTGTGTGTACACATACATGTTTGAAATGAGGTGTAGGTGGCAGGAAGTCCCAGAGGTGCCAGCTGTTTATCGTGCGCCGCTGAAGGTTGGAGGGAGCCGTGGTGGTTGGGGGGGGGGGGGTTGTTCCTGAGGTCAGAGCCAGGCCTGTTGCCTTGGAAACAACTTGCAAAATACCAGCTCCCTCTGCTTTACTGGTGACGCTGGGATTTTTCTCTCTCTGTTGCTTCCCCCCCCCGCTCTCGCCCTGCGTGGTGTTGCACATCTGGCACCACAGAGAACCAGGTCTCATCAGAACCAGAAGCAATGGGCCGTTTGCACTCTGCTTCTTCTTCCCTCATCCCCCTGTTTTTTCAGTTCTTGTCTTCTCCTCCTCCTCCTCCTCTGCCCCTGTGCCCCCATCCATCACCGGGAAGCAGCCATCATGGCCGGGTCTCAGGGCAGCGGGGCAGAGGAGCTGGAATGGAGCTACCATTCGTTCTGAGCCGCAGAGAGACAGGAGCAGATGAAAGTCCTGCTGCTCTCTAATGTACATACACATTGTCGGGCTCTCCCGGGCGCCCGGGCCTAATGTCCTGTGTTGTGCTGCTCGGCTCTCAGAGTGAAATTGAAAGTGAGAAGCAGACACTGTCTTCACAGGTGGTCAGAAACAACAGAGGGAAACGTGTGCAGAGGGATTTTATATTGCTGCTTTTTTCTTTATCTTCAAAGTGATTGATCATTCTTTATCGTCAGACACTGAAATGTGTGTCACAGCACAGCAGCAGCCACACATGCAACATTCAATCCAACAATTATGACAAGGAAAATGAAGGATACCAACATTAAGCATCACATTCCCGACAGTTAACGGTCCTTTAACACACTTTGGATCTGGGATCAAGTGCCAGCAAGTTTGAGCATCGACTGGTTCACAGAAGAGAGCTTTATAAATCGTAGAAACCTGTAACTCTTAATTTTTAACTTTTCTAAAGAATGTTATAGTCAGAGACGATGTTACTGGCCGACCGCTAAATGTTTTTGTGGCAGGCTGAGTCACGGCGAGTGGAAGGAAGGAAGTAACACCTCCATGACGCCTCCAGCTCCAGATCTCTGCTTTTTGTTTTCTGAGAACACGACTGCAACAGAAACCGGCTCAATCCAAAAATTATAAAAGTTACACCGAGGGAATTCTAATGATGACGAGGGATTGAATTCAAAAAGACTGTAATGACGTTTGGTGACTAAAGGATTGCTCTTATGGCTGCTCTTTCATTTATTTATTTAGATTGATAAGTGTATTTGTATTGTTGCATTAATGTATTGTCCTAACATCACCTCGGGCTCAAATCCCCAGAGCCGGGTGTCAGTTACAGACAGGGCACCGCTGCAACAGTGAAAGCTTGGCAGCGACATTGGGAGCCGGAGCCCATTCAGCACGAGCCTTTGAAAGAGAGGAAGCTGTTGTTTTAACCCTTCGAGTGAGAGCCGCTCACCCAGGTTGCCGCAGTGTGCGACTTCAGAGCCGCCTCTCCGCTTGAATAACCCCCCTGCTGAGGTCATCTCCAGCTGGAATCTGATTAGCATTCGTTTACCGGAGAGCGGCACCTCTCGCTGACACGGCTCGGCCTGGCTCGGGTCGGCTCCGGGTGTGAACGCTCTGGAGTCCGAGGAGGAGGAGGAGCAGGGAAAGTTGGAGGCAGCGTCGGATCACATGTGGCGCTTCTTTGTCTTCATTGAAAAACACAGGAACTGCAATCTGCACATCCGTTACGGTGCTGTGTGTGTGTGTGTGACACACACACACACACACACACAAACACACACACATATGCACACAGTGGGAGAAGGGGCTATGTTGTGCAGCCCTGCTGTGTTGAGTGACTGTAGCGTGTGCTGGGCAACAGCTGCTGTGATCCCCCCCCCGACCCTCCCTTGTCCCATCCTCATCTCCACTACTGGCCCACGTTGGTCTGAGCATCAGTTCTGTCGCACAAACAAACACACAAACACACACAATCACACAAACACAGCTTCTCTCTCATTCTGTGCTAGTTTCCATCCCCCTCTGGTTTTTAGTTTTTCCTGTTTACCTCACTCTTCTTCTTCGGTATCACCCCTCTCACCCTTTGTCTGTGCTTCAGTCTGTGTCCGCTGACAGCAGCCCCGTGTCTGTCTGTCCACCCCCCCCCCCCCCCCCCCCCACCCACTACACCCTCACTTTCCCCCCCCCCCGCTGACAGCTGTCTCCACACTGTAACCCTTTCACGGAGCCGGGCCTCTGTGAAAGTGATCCTATAAAGTTTCAGCAGCCTCACACATGTTTTGGGAAGGATCTGAAGGCTTCTGGGGGTTAGGAGGGATCCAGAGACTTTGTGGATCCGTGGTCCACTCACGGGGCTGAGTTGCCGTCTCGCCCCCGGTGGGCCTGTTTGTCATCGGTTGAGGCCTCTGCTGCTGATGTGGACCCCCCCCCCCCCCCCCCCCCCCCCCCGTCTGCAGCTCATTACAGCGTGCCACCTGTTTGTCCCCGGAGCTGGAGGCAAGACCCACACACACAAATGGAGTTTGTTGAGGTGACAGCGGGGGTTAATCCAGCAGGAGTGTCCGTGGCGGAGCGTCCACACAGTGCAGCGACTATCAACTGTCCAGCCGTGTGTCAATGGCTTCCTTTGTCCCGCGGGCCCGTCTCTGTGCTGCCTCAGGGTTTGGAACCCGGCCGACAGGTGGACGCTTATTTGAGTTTTCTCGAGCAGCAGAGAGAAAACAAAGGAACATATATATATCTATATTAATATCTCTCCCTCTCTGCTGGAGCACACATCTCTCACAGTGTTGCAGCAGATGACAGGTTTTGCAGACCTCAACTTTTCGAGGGCTCGTGCAATATGAGGAGAATGTTGACTTCAGCTGTTTTCTTTTTTTAACAAATGTGATGTGTTGTGATAAAGAAACTCGGCTGACGGACACCCAGCTGTTATCTCTCCTCCTCGCTGACAGTTAATTCCAGCTCGGGGTGCGAACTGCAATTAGCATCAGCCAGTTGTGGGTGATTTGCACGGGGTTTTGAAAAAAAGAATGTAAAAGGTGTTATTTGCACCCTTCATTCACTCCCCCTCATTTCTGCAAAGGGGCCTCTTATTAGGCATTGATCTGAGCCTGAGGTTTGGAGCTGAGCAGCGAACACACACTGTCAGACGCCGCTGTCATTACCCAACCAGGCAATCGCCAGGAAATTGAAAGACGGACAGGAGTGAAAATGAATCCACGTCAGAGTGAAATTCATGTTTTCAAGGCTTTTTTGTTCTTGAGCCTGTGTTCGTCTGCTGTGCGTTGATTGTGTTGTGCTTTACGTCAGTGTTTGTGTGTTTGCTCCCAGCGTCCCAGTGAGATGCAGGTGTGAGCGAGGCGGCCCCCATGGGACACTTAAATAGACAAGAAACCCACAGACACACACACACACACACACTGACCTCTGGATCGCACTGCAGACCGCTGTGCTGCACAAACAGACTGAGGGGCCATGTGGCTGAGCAGAACCTCGCCTGGCAGACACACTTAGACACAGCGAGACTCACACACACACTAACACACACATACACACACACACACACACTCCTATCCCCGTCAAAACTAACAGAAGGATGAGTGCTTGCATCTATCCGCTGAACACAGCACCAGCCTGTGCATCACACAGTTCCGCTGACTCACACACTTGGTCCTCGCCCAGGAGGAGATGTTTGTTTGATTCTTTTTCACAAATGTAAATTCTCAATCCCGTGTTTGCTCAAGTTTTAACGTCAACTGAAATCGACTAGGATGTGTTTCCTTATTCCCAAAGATCACAGCCTCACCGTTTAGATTAGTGATGCATGGGTGTGGATGTGTGTGTTTTACTTATTGAAATTCTCTGCTGTTGACATTTCAAACATGTTTTGCTTTGACGGAACCAAATTTCCATTTGTTCATATTTCTTTAAAAAAAAAACATCTTACGAGCACAGCAATAATAACAACTTTTAAAAGGTTACTGTTTAAAGTCCTGATCTGATCATAGCTTCATAAAAACGTTATTTTAGTAAAGTTAACTTGTGCACTCCACCCGTCTGTCACTGCTGCTACAGGTGTGTTGTGACAGGCTCCACCTTGATGGACAGATGCCCCCGGTGCAGACAAAAGCCCTTTGACGGCAGCGCAGCAGCTTTCTGTGGCCAACTGCCCCCAGCTGCTCACCGCTGTTTCCCCGGCTCAAGATAAAGGCAACAGTTGCCTGTGCAGTTGACATCACACACGTGGACACACAGCGATCATTGTGCACCACGCTCACGCCATCCCTGCGAATGTAGAACAGTGGAAATGTATCAGTAAATACAAATGGAGCAATGGTGGTAGATGTCATTAAATATGCACACACACAAACCCACACACACACACCCGGAGGCTTCTCCTGTGATGTTTGTAAAGGCTGCACTTTGACCTTGACCTTTTTTCTTCTGTGTGTTTTCTAGGTGACTCAAGTTCCCATCGAGTCGTGTGAGCAGTACGGGACCTGTGGAGAGTGTCTGAGCTCCGGGGACCCACACTGCGGCTGGTGTGTCCTGCACAACATGTGAGTAGCACCTTCGTCATCCTCAGGTTGTTTGAGACAGCTTTTATTTCTCTTAATGTTTGTCTCGAGCATCACATGGAGTCTGAGGAGAGGAGACAGAGTCTGGAAGTGGAGAGCTGATCCTCAGAGGTGCAGAGCCGGTTCAAAGCGTCTTCAAGTCGACTGCTGCTCTGCTCTGACACGAGTTGATCTAAACAGGAAATGAGAGCATTCACTTTGTGTGTGTGAGTAAGTTGAACGTGAAAAGACAGACAAGAGCAGAACCGATGACGAAACCATAACGGAGACAAGGGGGACGGAGCCTAGAGGCCATGAGTGACACCTGCTGGAGCTGAGAAGTTACTGCAGCGGAACTGTCTTCAAGAAAAGAAAAAATATGAAACTGCCTGAAAAAGCTTGTGTGATTGTGATATTCTCAGTATGAGTCATTCACCACAGTGCTCATTTAAGTGATGGTACTTTCACGATATGAGGGTGAGGTTATTCTGGGGACACGAGATGAATAGGAGACAATATTCTGCTCCGTCTCCACCTCTTTGTTTCCTGAGCAAACACGTTCCCTCATCGCTCACAGCTTTTCTCTTTCTTCGGCTGCTGCGTCTTGTATTCCCCACTTACTGCCCCCCCCCCCCCTGAATGCAGAGACCCTCTATTTAAAGGTATAGTTGAATATTTATGTGTATCAGAGCCGCTCCCACAATCATCATTACGGTGACGGCGGCCCCTGCAAAGTGCACTTAAAGTAATTTACATCACTCCGAAGCTGGGACAGGACAAGTAATTGCCTAGCGACAAAGTAATTCAGCATTCGGCTGTGGAAGGTGCCTGGGGGGGGGTGGGGGGTGGGGGGGTGGGGGTGGGGGCACAGCGTGCGTGCCGTCACACTGAGATTGTTTACCACAACATTAGCCTCCGTGCTGGACTCTTAATCACGTGTGTTTGTGCAGGTGTGGTCAGGAATGGAATAATTCAGGTTGACAGCGATTCGATTTACGTAGCATGTGAGAGGACCTGATGCTCGGAGGTGGAGCGTGGTCCTGAAGCAGCTGGGAGGAGGGAGCCGTGCACGTGGCTTTGATTCTTTTTTGCGTAGATGCACCAACACGTGTGTGGACCGCTGTACTGTACTGAGGGGAGAGAAGGTCAGCAGCCGGATTCATGTCAGATCAGCCATCTGTTCTCCAAAACACCACGGACCCTGGTGCCACCTGGGCCTCGTCCATAATCGCCCCCTTCTCTGTCATGACCCCACAGAGAGTGTGGAGAGAACAGTGTCAGCTCCGGCTGAGAGGAAAAGAAGTTACTGGACGGATCCTGAGCTCTTTCTGGCCGGGACTCATGCAGATTCAAGATTTTTATTATCAAATGCACAACAATAACATCAAGCAGTGGCTGGCAGTGAAATGCTTGGGTAACAGGCTCTCTTCTAGCAATGCTCAAGTAATTACAACCTAAAAAACTGAAATAGAAATAGTATAAAATAGAATAAAATAGAATATCAAAATTTTAAAATAGAAAATAAGGTATATATATATCGAAATATATACTTTATATACAGACGTCTTTGTGTTATTTTAGGTATACGGACAATAACCAGAGGGGATAATGCCAAAATATCAGAAACATTGCAAAAGAAAATGTGGCTGAGATGGAACAGTTAGAAACAAAAGATGCATTAAAGCCACCATCACATTATAGTGTAAAGATTCTTCTTCTGCCCAATCACAATTACATGACTCTCCTCTAATGCAGTGTAGATAACTGTAACACCCCTGGTTCAAGTTGTCTATGCTGCATGAGGCTGATATGAAAACACCATAAACCAACAAACTCATTCTTAAAAATAATAACACAAATGCCATCTGATGTGAGCAGCAGTGATGAAACCTGACGATGGGATAATGATGTGATCTTGTCAAGTTGTTCTCACTCTGCTCATGAGATAGATGATTTATTTGCTCAGTGTAATTGCCTCAGGATTTTGGAGACTGTGGAGCTGGATGAGTTTGGAACACGGGTTTAGTCACGACTGCTGCACAATTATAGCCGAGAGTAGAAAGATGTGTCGAATTCTGCAGGAGAAAAAAAAAAAAAAGCAGCTGCACTCTTCTGGTGAAGAGCTCGGCTCGTCCCACACAACCCAGAATTAAATGTCTTGCCAGCCCTGGTGCCATCCACATGCAGCTGTGATCACTCCTGCTTCCTTCTCCTCTCCATTTTCTCCAATTCTCTCCATCATCCGTCCCTAAGCCATTGTTGATTTTGTGAAATTATCTTCCCCCCCCCCCCTCTCCCATGTTTGTGTGTACCTCCCCCCTCTCCCCTCCCAGCAAAGCTAGCGTCTAAGCTTTGCCACTCATCTCCTCTCAGCTCATCGCGGCTCACCCAGCGCGCCGTCTCCCATTTAGACGCTCTCCCCTCTGGAAGCAGCTCCTCCACACTCCGGAGATGCTCGCTTGCCACAAACGTAAACAGCCCTCGCTTTGATCAGCCTCCCTCCCTTCTTACACAGCTGCCATCTACAATATCCATCCTCTTTTCTTATCCTTCAAAACATTGTGTTCCCTCCTTTTCCCTGTTTCTTTACGTTTGTTTGTTGACGCTCGTTGGAGTGAAGCTTTTCTGAGGCGGCTAATTAGCAACACAGAGGTGCATTAGCGTGGTTGTGCGATGATGAGGGGATGGAATGAACGTGAGACAGGGAGTGAGGAGGAGAGATGGTCAGGAGAGGCATCTCTGCCCCCCCCCGCGTCTTTCTGCTCTCCTTCTTCCTCCTCTGATTCAGTGTGTTGTGAGACACGAAAGTCCTTTAATTACCAGCAGCTGCTAGGCATCCTCTGAATGCATGAAGAATGAGAGGGTGGGGGGGGGGGGGTGAAGAGAGGGAGAGCGGTGTGTTTGATGCCGCTCACTCATGAGCCCACAGAACCAAGCAGCATTTTGATTGCGGCTCAAAGGGAGCTCCTCGTCTCGAGCGCTCTTCACTCACAGTCGTGTGAATGAGCAGTTCAGCCTTCGTCTGACCACAATCCAAAACATGGAGCCCTCCTGAAGCTTTCCCTCTCTTCTCCCTCTCTCTCTCCATCTCTCTCTCTCTCTCTTCTCCCTCTCTCTCTCTCTCTCTGTGTCTCTCTCTCCTTGTCGTTGTTAGATTAGCTCTCTGATCAAGCCCAAAAGAGGCTTTCACATCTCAAAACGTCTCACATCACTCTGTTCTCCCTCCAACCGCTCGGCTCGCTCCCACGTTCCAGGAGAGGACGAGGCTTGTTGTCGAGATGGGACAGGATGAGACACGAGACAGACTTTGGTCCATGAGTTGCGTTTTGGACAAAGCAGTTGACCGGTGTGTCGCGACACTCTCCTGGCAGCACTGTGAATTACAAGCTGGTGAAAGGTGTTAGTTATGCAACGTGTGCAGAAGAAACTCAGCCCCAGTTTGTTGTTTGGATGACAGCTTTGGGCTGTTGGTGTTGTCAGCCCCTAGCAGAGAGTGAATCAGCAACAACAACACAACCACACTTTGATACCGTGTTGTATTAAACCATCAGTCTCCACGTGGCTGTACTGCTCAGATCTGATTCAGTCACAACCCACACGGCTCCACTGTCCACTCCTTACACACTGGCCTCATTAGTTTAAATCCTGTCTCACGGTTTTGTTCGGCGTCCCGGTTGGAGCTCGGGGGTTTTCAGGCACAGTCAGGTTTTTGAACAGGGAAAGATGGGAAATGATAATTTGATGTAGTTGCATGTTTTGTTAAAATCAACTCTTCCTCTTCCTGCATGTCTCCGAACAGTCAAACCAGACACTTTCTCATTTTCATGACCTCAACTTGTGTATTTAGCCTGTTTGTTCAGAGCGGCTCATTCATCACTGAGCCGACCATAAAACCTCCTCTAATGTACCAGTGGCAACAACAATTATCCTACCAATGAAATGGCTGCTTCAGCCTATTGTGGGTGTCAGGCCTGTGTGTCTAATGCCGACTCATCAGCCCCGGCCACAGTTAGCAGTCAGAGGGAAGCTACATCCATCTTCCCAATTGGGCCTAATGAGATATCGATCAGGAACATGCAGGTCTATCAATATTTCCATAGATTCCTCGCACATGGGGCCGGTACAGGTTGGTAACATGACGGATGAAATACTGCAGCAGTGTGTACAGAGTGAGGAGGCTACATATAAATGAGTTAATGATGCATTTTGCTTTTTGAAACTCCTCCGTCCCTGGACTTGTTTTGCTTCTTCTCTCTCTGCTCAGCCCACACAAGCAAAGCTGCAGCTCGATGGAGAGAACTGAGCAGTCGTCTCTCTGTGAATCTGTTTTTGCTCTCTTCACGTTTCCTTACAATTAACTTTCACAGACACACACACACTAGGTTTGTGTGAAACTGCCTATGCACGTGTTGTACTGTCCGCTTGCGACATTATCAATTGCTCCGGGTGGCAGACTGAGATTTGCAGATGTGGATTTGACCCCCCCCCCGCATGAACTTTGGGTTTCAAACCTCTAACCTGAGCAGTCACAGCAACTTGTTGAAGTTTACCATCTCTGTTTGTCTCTTTCTTTATTTTATTCCTCCTCCATTTTCCTCTGCATCTCCTGTGGTCTGCATATTCTCAGTTTTAAGTGATGCAGCAGCCAGAAACAAATGCCCTGAATCACTTTAGCGTGTCTGTGTGTCTGTGTGTGTGTGTGTGTGTGTGTGTCTGTGTGCGTGTGGGCAGCCCAGCGTTGCATAGCCCTGCACATCCCTGCTCAACAAATCAATTCCTTTTCTCATGCTGGGAAGCAAACTCCCAGTGCAGTCAGTCTTCATACATGTTTGCATTAACATGTGTTTCCGTAGAAAGTCCCCCAGACAAGGTTCCATTCAACCAAATCAAATCCTGCCAGTGATTCTCTAACATAATTGGTTACCCACACACAACGAGTAAAGCTTTGTTATGCACCATCAAATATTCAGTTTACATGGAGTTCATCCTCCCTCAACCGGAGCACCGCTGCTCTACTGACGCTCTGTGACCCGGCTCCAGTGAGGGAAGGATGGTGATTTTAAGATATCTTCCCCTCTGTTTTTATACACTGCACCCTGAGCTGTGTCAGAGCTGTAATCAGACATGCCATCACAGCTTCAATGAAGTCCTAGGATGTGATAAGGGAACCGGAGGAGGGATAGAGGAGCAGAAACCCTCTCCCTGTCGCCTGCTCTGCTCTCAGGGCCGGGATGTGTAATGTGCGCAGGATTAGGTGTAAAGGATTGTGTGTTACTGTGAGTCCATGTGTCACAGTGAGTGCACATATTTTCCGTCTGTGGCTAAGGTCCATGTCCACAGGGGGAGCATGTGTGTCTCAGTGTGTATGTGTGAATGAATGTGTGTATTTCATATGTCTGGGTGTCTGTCAAAGCTTGGCTCAGCAGAGACAACAGTGTAATTGCCTGTCTGGGGCAATAGAACGAGGAGCAGGCCCAGAGGTCTGGCCTCGGCTAACTTCATCCCCCGCTCCCGTACAGAGTGCGTCTCCTGCTGCAAATTACTCTGCACATGATATGTAGGATACTGCATGAGAGTACATCCACGGTGGGAGTTCGATTCCACCTCAGAGCTCCGACTCCAGCAGTGTGGCCCACGCAAGCTGCCACAGGAGAAAACAAGGTCCTCTGCTTCGGCTCCTCTGTACGTTTGTTTACCTCGCTCACCTTTTTTATGACGGCGTGAGATGTGACTGCCACTTACAGCCGCCTCCGTGCCCTGCGGTGGAGTCGCACCTGACGGAGAGGAGTAATGATGGAAGTGCACGCAGCTATTTCAGCACCATGGACAGGGCTTAGAGAGCAGAGCACCCCCGACCGCCTGCAGCAGCCGCTGGAGGGAGAAGAGCCGTGAGCTGCTTATTACAGGTTTTTTATTTTAGCTGAATGCATTTTTTGTTTATGTTCATTATCTTTGTTGTTTGTGTTGTGTGTTTGTGTGTGTGTGTGTGTGTGTGTGTGTGTGTGTGTGTGTGTGTTTCTTCGTTTTTTTCTTTGCAACAAAAGAAAATTCAATCTGCGTATCGTTTCCTTTAACACCTCATTCCTCTGCGTGAGCCCTCTAGCTCTCACATCTGAGGAATTTCAATGATGGCGTATTAAGCATGTGAAGGCGACTGAGTGACAGGCCAAGGCCAGACAGGGGGGGGGGGGGGGGGTGTGTACAGGGGAAGGCAGGATTCTAGTCAACACTCAGTGGCATGCACTTCAGCTAATGAGGGAGGCACCGGGGTCAGCTTCTAACTACACAGAGATAATGGCCATCTCCTGAAACCATGGCAACAGCAGCCATCCTGCACCCCCCCCCTCTCCCCCCCCATACACCCCCCCACGCTGACTCACCCCGTTGCCGTGCGTTCTTCTTACTTCCCCCCCCCCCCCACACAGAAATTAATTTTATCCCCCAAAAAAAGTGGAATCCCAGTGAGGAGAATCACTGCAGGGCTGTTTGTCAGGTAATGGCCGCCCGAGCGTCTGAGCCCACACAGCTCAGAGACATGGAGCCGGAGCCCACACCTGAGAGCACATTAAATATAATTGTCTGCCGACCAAATGTGACTGTTCACAGAAAGGAAGTGTTCAATCTGAGCTGCAGTAACACCACGCTGATGATAGCTGCACTAATTTCGACTCGAGAAGAAAGGAGTGAGACAAAAAGGGAGAGACGGAGGAGAGAGAGAGAGAGAGAGAGAGAGAGAAACGTGCAGAAGTGATGGAGTCAAAAGCGTAAAGAATTCACATCAGGGGGAAAAACTAATAATTTTTTCATTTAAAGTGTAGAAATACAAAGTGGTGAGTGAGGAAACCAGGTAATCTGCAGTGGCCACCTCCTCTCTCGCTGTGGGAGACTCACACCACTACACTAACTCCACACTCTCCTGCTCTCTGAATCCCCCGCGGGAGAACTGTGCATATGAGCGTTTGTATGTGTGCGTGTGTGTGTGTGTGTGTGTGTGTAGCGTACTTGTGCCTCCTCGTGTGAGTCTGCTGGATATGGCTTGAACTTCTGACAACATAATTACACACAGAGGCTGTGGATGAAGATGTAGCTTCGAGTCAGTGTGTGTGAGAGTATGTGGATAAGAGGCATGATAGGGGCCCTAACACACACACACTACACACACACACTACACACACACACTACACTAGACGCACTCACTCACACACTGTTAGCAGCCAGGGGAGAATGGACAGGGCTTGTAGTGGCACATCGGCACCCCGGACAGCGGCTGACCCATCAGACTCCAATTAGAGCTGCTGTGACAGACGGCCAGTTAGCCAGGCACTTAGACTGCTGGGCTGGATAAGGACAGGGGGGCCTGTGGTGTAATGGGACGGCGGGAGCACACACACTTTCTAATAAGGAGGCGGTAGCTGAGTTTTAATGAGGGATGTGGTGGATTGTGGGGGTGTTGCGTGGCACTTGATACAC
>NC_070631.1:3837633-3888406 GCF_947347685.1 Pleuronectes platessa | reverse complement strand
TCTCTTAATGTTTGTCTCGAGCATCACATGGAGTCTGAGGAGACAGAGTCTGGAAGTGGAGAGCTGATCCTCAGAGGTGCAGAGCCGGTTCAAAGCGTCTTCACGTCGACTGCTGCTCTGCTCTGACACGAGTTGATCTAAACAGGAAATGAGAGCATTCACTTTGTGTGTGTGAGTAAGTTGAACGTGAAAAGACAGACAAGAGCAGAACCGATGACGAAACCATAACGGAGACAAGGGGGACGGAGCCTAGAGGCCATGAGTGACACCTGCTGGAGCTGAGAAGTTACTGCAGCTGAACTGTCTTCAAGAAAAGGCTCGATGGGATTTCAGGAAAAAAATATGAAACTGCCTGAAAAAGCTTGTGTGTTTGTGATATTCTCAGTATGAGTCATTCACTACAGTGCTGATTTAAGTGATGGTACTTTCACGATATGAGGGTGAGGTTATTCTGGGGACACGAGATGAATAGGACACGATATTCTGCTCCGTCTCCACCTCTTTGTTTCCTGAGCAAACACGTTCCCTCATCGCTCACAGCTTTTTCTCTTTCTTCGGCTGCTGCGTCTTGTATTCCCCACTTACTGCCCCCCCCCCCCCTGAATGCAGAGACCCTCTATTTAAAGGTATAGTTGAATATTTATGTGTATCAGAGCCGCTCCCACAATCATCATTATGGTGACGGCGGCCCCTGCAAAGTGCACTTAAAGTAATTTACATCACTCCGAAGCTGGGACAGGACAAGTAATTGCCTAGCGACAAGGTAATTCGGCATTCGGCTGTGGAAGGTGCCTGGGGGGGGGGGGTGGGGGTGGGGGGGGGGCACAGTGTGCGTGCCGTCACACTGAGATCGTTTACCACAACATTAGCCTCCGTGCTGGACTCTTAATCACGTGTGTTTGTGCAGGTGTGGTCAGGAATGGAATAATTCAGGTTGACAGTGATTCGATTTACGTAGCATGTGAGAGGACCTGATGCTCGGAAGGTGGAGCGTGGTCCTGAAGCAGCTGGGAGGAGGAAGCCGTGCACGTGGCTTTGATTCTTTTTTGCGTAGATGCACCAACACGTGTGTGGACCGCTGTACTGTACTGAGGGGAGAGAAGGTCAGCAGCCGGATTCATGTCAGATCAGCCATCTGCTCTCCCAACACCACGGACCCTGGTGCCACCTGGGCCTCGTCCTAATCGCCCCTTTCTCTGTCATGACCCCGCAGTGAGTGTGGAGAGAACAGTGTCAGCTCCGGCTGAGAGGAAAAGAAGTTACTGGACGGATCCTGAGCTCTTCTGTCCGGGACTCATGCAGATTCAAGATTTTTGTTATCAAATGCACAACAATAACATCAAGCAGTCGCTGGCAGTGAAATGCTTGGGTCACAGGCTCTCTTCTAGCAATGCTCAAGTAATTACAACCTAAAAAATGAAATAGAAATAGTATAAAATAGAATAAAATAGAATATCAAAATTTAAAACAGAAAATAAGGTATATATATCTAAATATATACTTTATATACAGTCGTCTTTGTGTTATTTTAGGTATACGGACAATAACCAGAGGGGAAATGCCAAAATATCAGAAAACTTGCAAAAGAAAATGTGGCTGAGATGGAACAGTGGGAATTTAGAAAACAAAAGATGCATTAAAGGCACCGTCACATTATAGTGTAAAGCTTCTTCTTCTGCCAATCACAATTACATGACTCTCCTCTAATGCAGTGTAGATAACTGTAACACCCCTGGTTCAAGTTGTCTATGTTGCATGAGGCTGATATAAAAACACCACAAACCACAAACTCATTCTTAAAAATAATAACACAAATGCCATCTGATGTGAGCAGCAGTGATGAAACCTGACGATGGGATAATGATGTGATCTTGTCAAGTTGTTCTCACTCTGCTCATGAGATAGATGATTTATTTGCTCAGTGTAATTGCCTCAGGATTTTGGAGACTGTGGAGCTGGATGAGATTCGAACACGGGTTTAGTCACGACTGCTGCACAATTATAGCCGAGAGTAGAAAGATGTGTCGAATTCTGCAGGAGAAAAAAAAAGAAGCAGCTGCACTCTTCTGGTGAAGAGCTCGGCTCGGCCCACACACCCAGAATTAAATGTCTTGCCAGCCCTGGTGCCATCCACATGCAGCTGTGATCACTCCTGCTTCCTTCTCCTCTCCATTTTCTCCAATTCTCTCCATCATCCGTCCCTAAGCCATTGTTGATTTTGTGAAATTATCTTCCCCCCCCCCCCCTCTCCCATGTTTGTGTGTACCTCCCCCTCTCCCCTCCCAGCAAAGCTAGCGTCTAAGCTTTGCCACTCATCTCCTCTCAGCTCATCGCGGCTCACCAGCGCGCCGTCTCCCATTTAGACGCTCTCCCCTCTGGAAGCAGCTCCTCCACACTCCAGAGCTGCTCGGCTTGCCACACATAAACAGCCCTCGCTTTGATCAGCCTCCCTCCCTTCTTACACAGCTGCCATCTACAATATCCATCCTCTTTTCTTATCCTTCAAACATTGTGTTCCCCCCTTTTCCCTGTTTCTTTACGTTTGTTTGTTGATGCTCGATGGAGTGAAGCTTTTCTGAGGCGGCTAATTAGCAACACAGAGGTGCATTAGCGTGGTTGTGCGATGATGAGGGGATGGAGGGGAGGGGATGGAGGGAACGTGAGACAGGGAGTGAGGAGGAGAGCTGGTCAGGAGAGGCATCTCTGCCCCCCCCGTCTTTCTGCTCTCCTTCTTCCTCCTCTGATTCAGTGTGTTGTGAGACACGAAAGTCCTTTAATTACCAGCAGCTGCTAGGTATCCTCTGAATGCATGAAGAATGAGAGGGTGGGGGGGGGGGGCGAAGAGAGGGAGAGCGTGTGTTTGATGCCGCTCACTCATGAGCCCACAGAACCAAGCAGCATTTTGATTGCGGCTCAAAGGGAGCTCCTCGTCTCGAGCGCTCTTCACCCTCAGTCGTGTGAATGAGCAGTTCAGCCTTCGTCTGACCACAATCCAAAAACATGGAGCCCTCCTGAAGCTTTCCCTCTCTTCTCCCTCTCTCTCTCTCTCTCTCTCTCTCTCTCTCTCTCTCTCTCTCTCTCTCTCTCTCTCTCTGTCTCTCTCTCCTTGTCGTTGTTAGATTAGCTCTCTGATCAAGCCCAAAAGAGGCTTTCACATCTCAAAACGTCTCACATCACTCTGTTCTCCCTCCAACCGCTCGGCTCGCTCCCACGTTCCAGGAGAGGACGGGCGCTCTTTGGTCGAGATGGGACAGGATGAGACACGAGACAGACTTTGGTCCATGAGTTGCGTTTTGGACAAAGCAGTTGACCGGTGTGTCGCGACACTCTCCTGGCAGCACTGTGAATTACAAGCTGGTGAAATTCAGCCCCAGTTTGTTTTGTGGACGACAACTTTGGGCTGTTGGTGTTGTCAGCCCCTAGCAGAGAGTGAATCAGCAACAACAACACAACTACACTTTGATACCGTGTTGTGTTGAACCGTCAGTCTCCACGTGGCTGTACCGCTCAGATATGATTCAGTCACAACCCACACGGCTCCACCGTCCACTCCTTACAAACTGGCCTCATTAGTTTAAATCCTGTCTAACGGTTTTGTTCGGCGTCCCGGTTGGAGCTCGGGGGTTTTAGGCACAGTCAGGTTTTGGAACAGGGAAAGATGGGAAATGATAATTTGATGTAGTTGCATGTTTTGTTAAAATCAACTCTTCCTCCTCCTACAGTCAAACCAGACTCTTTCTCATTTTCATGACCTCAACTTGTGTATTTAGCCTGTTTGTTCAGAGCGGCTCATTCATCACTGAGCCGACCATAAAACCTCCTCTAATGTACCAGTGGCAACAACAATTATCCTACCAATGAAAATGGCTGCTTCAGCCTATTGTGGGTGTCAGGCTGTGTGTCTAATGGCCGACTCATCAGCCCCGGCCACAGTTAGCAGTCAGAGGGAAGCTACATCCATCTTCCCAATTGGGCCTAATGAGATATCGATCAGGAACATGCAGGTCTATCAATATTTCCATAGATTCCTCGCACATGGGGCCGGTACAGGTTGGTAACATGACGGATGAAATACTGCAGCAGTGTGTACAGAGTGAGGAGGCTACATATAAATGAGTTAATGATGCATTTTGCTTTTTGAAACTCCTCCGTCCCTGGACTTGTTTTGCTTCTTCTCTCTCTGCTCAGCCCACACAAGTGAAGCTGCAGCTCGCTGGAGAGAACTGAGCAGTCGTCTCTCTGTGAATCTGTTTATGCTCTCTTCACGTTCCCGTTACAATTAACTTTTACAGACACACACACACTAGGTTTGTGTGAAACTGCCTATGCACGTGTTGTAGTGTTCCGCTTGCGACATTATCAATTGCTCCGGGTGGCAGACTGAGATCTGCACATGTGGATTTGACCCCCCCGTATAAACTTTGGGTTTCAAACCTCTAACCTGAGCAGTCACAGCAGCTTGTTGAAGTTTACCATCTCTGTTTGTCTCTTTCTTTATTTTATTCCTCCTTCACTTTCCTCTGCATCTCCTGTGGTCTGCATATTCTCAGTTTTAAGTGATGCAGCAGCCAGAAACAAATGCCCTGAATCACTTTAGCGTGTGTGTCTGTGTGTGTCTGTGTGTGTGTGTGTCTGTGTGCGTGTAGGCAGCCCAGCGTTGCATAGCCCTGCACATCCCTGCTCAACAAATCATTCCTCTTCTCATGCCTGGGAAGCAAACTCCCAGTGCAGTCAGTCTTCATACATGTTTGCATTAACATGTGTTTCCGTAGAAAGTTCCCAGACAAGGTTCCATTCAACCAAATCAAATCCTGCCAGTGATTCTCCAACATAATTGGTTACCACACACAACGAGTAAAGCTTTGTTATGCACCATCAAATATTCAGTTTACATGGAGTTCATCCTCCCTCAACCTACATCTTTCCTCACAACTCTCCCACTGTGCCACCGGAGCACCGCTGCTCTACTGACGCTCTGTGACCCGGCTCCAGTGAGGGAAGGACGGTGATTTTAAGATATCTTCCCCTCTGTTTTTATACACTGCACCCTGAGCTGTGTCAGAGCTGTAATCAGACATGCCATCACACGTTCAATGAAGTCCTAAGATGTGATAAGGGAACCGGAGGAGGGATAGAGGAGCAGAAACCTCTCCCTGTCGCCTGCTCTGCTGTCAGGGCCGGGATGTGTAAATGTGCGCAGGATTAGGTGTAAAGGATTGTGTGTTACTGTGAGTCCATGTGTCACAGTGAGTGCACATATTTTCCGTCTGTGGCTAAGGTCCATGTCCACAGGGGGAGCATGTGTGTCTCAGTGTGTATGTGTGAATGAATGTGTGTATTCATATGTCTGGGTGTCTGTCAAAGCTTGGCTCAGCAGAGACAACAGTGTAATTGCCTGTCTGGGGCAATAGAACGAGGAGCAGGCCCAGAGGTCTGGCCTCGGCTAACTTCATCCCCCGCTCCGTACAGAGTGCGTCTCCTGCTGCAAATTACTCTGCACATGATATGTAGGATACTGCATGAGAGTACATCCACGGTGGGAGTTCGATTCCACCTCAGAGCTCCGACTCCAGCAGTGTGGCCCACGCAAGCTGCCACAGGAGAAAACAAGGTCCTCTGCTTCGGCTCCTCTGTACGTTTGTTTACTCGCTCACCTTTTTTATGACGGCGTGAGATGTGACTGCCACTTACAGCCGCCTCCGTGCCCTGCGGTGGAGTGGCACCTGACGGAGAGGAGTAATGATGGAAGTGCACGCAGCTATTTCAGCACCATGGACAGGGCTTAGAGAGCAGAACACCCCCGACCGCCTGCAGCAGCCGCTGGAGGGAGAAGAGCCGTGAGCTGCTTATTACAGGAAAGAGCTGAATGCATTTGTTCTGTCAATCTGTGTGTGTGTGTGTGTGTGTGTGTGTGTGTGTGTGTGTGTGTGTGTGTGTGTCTGTGTGTGTGTGTGTGTGTGTGTGTGTGTTTCTTCGTTTTTTCTTTGCAACAAAAGAAAATTCAATCTGCGTATCGTTTCCTTTAACACCTCATTCCTCTGCGTGAGCCCTCTAGCTCTCACATCTGAGGAATTTCAATGATGGCGTATTAAGCATGTGAAGGCGACTGAGTGACAGGCCAAGGCCAGAGAGGAGGATGGGGGATGGGGGGGTTGGGGGGGGGGGGGGTGTACAGGGGAAGGCAGGATTCTAGTCAACACTCAGTGGCATGCACTTCAGCTAATGAGGGAGGCACCGGGGTCAGCTTCTAACTACACAGAGATAATGGCCAACTCCTGAAACCATGGCAACAGCAGCCATCCTGCACCCCCCCCACCCCCTCTCCCCCCCCCCCACACCCCCCCCCACGCTGACTCACCCCCGTTGCCGTGCGTTCTTCTTACTTCCCCCCCCCCACACAGAAATTAATTTTATCCCCCAAAAAAAGTGGAATCCTAGTGAGGAGAATCAGTGCAGGGCTGTTTGTCAGGTAATGGCCGCCCGGGCGTCTGAGCCCACACAGCTCAGAGACATGGAGCCGGAGCCCACACCTGAGAGCACATTAAATATAATTGTCTGCCGACCAAATGTGACTGTTCACAGAAAGGAAGTGTTCAATCTGAGCTGCAGTGACACCACGCTGATGATAGCTGCACTAATTTCGACTCGAGAAGAAAGGAGTGAGACAAAAAGGGAGAGACGGAGGAGAGAGAGAGAGAGAGAGAGAGAGAGAGAGAGAGAGAGAGAGAGAGAGAAACGTGCAGAAGTGATGGAGTCAAAAGCGTAAAGAATTCACATCAGGGGGAAAAACTAATAGTTTTTTCATTTAAAGTGTAGAAATACAAAGTGGTGAGTGAGGAAACCAGGTAATCTGCAGTGGCCTCCTCCTCTCTCGCTGTGGGAGACTCACACCACTACACTAACTCCACACTCTCCTGCTCTCTGAATCCCCCGCGGGAGAACTGTGCATATGAGCGTTTGTATGTGTGCGTGTCTGTGTGCGTGTGTGTGTGTGTGTGTGTGTAGCATACTTGTGCCTCCTCGTGTGAGTCTGCTGGATATGGCTTGAACTTCTGACAACATAATTACACACAGAGGCTGTGGATGAAGATGTAGCTTCGAGTCAGTGTGTGTGAGAGTATGTGGATAAGAGGCATGATAGGGGCCCTAACACACACCACACACACTACACGCACACACACACACTCACTCACACACTGTTAGCAGCCAGGAGAGAATGGACAGGGCTTGTAGTGGCACATCGGCACCCCGGACAGCGGCTGACCCATCAGACTCCAATTAGAGCTGCTGTGACCAGACGGCCAGTTAGCCAGGCACTTAGACTGCTGGGCTGGATAAGGACAAGGGGCCTGTGGTGTAATGGGACGGCGGGAGCACACACACTTCTAATAAGGAGGCGGTAGCTGAGTTTTAATGAGGGATGTGGTGGATTGTGGGGGTGTTGCGTGGCACTTGATACACTGTCTGACCATTAGGGTTCCCCTTATGAGTGAGCAGTGTGTAATTTGCACTGGTTGCGTCTGTAAAGTTCCACGCTGATTGAAGGATTTAATTTTGGGGGGGGGGGGGGTGCTCAGTGCTTCATGTGGCTTCATGGTTACTGTTAACATGGCGTGTTACCCACTGGGGGCTGCGGCTCCACTGCTGCTCCCACCACAGTGGTTTTTACTGGGGTTTACTGGGAATACAAAGCCTCCTGCAGGGCTCGAACACTCCCAGCTTTATGAAACTTTTAAGCGCTGAGAGTCTTATAGGAACCGGCTGTTATTGATGGTGCGAGTGTCACCAAATGCAAATTTCTTACCGGCGTAAGCAGCTATTTTGTAATTGATGTTTTAAAGCAATCCCAGAGAAAAAGCGCTTCACATTACGTCTTCAATACAACATCTGTTTCCCAAAGCAGGAAGGAAAACGCCCCAGTAACAACAAACATAACTTCACAGAGAGTCTGCAGCGTGTCACATTTACAGCCTTGATCAACACAAAACAAATCTTCACCGTGAATACAGACGACTCAGAAAGTGAAAGCAAAGCAGAGCAGAGAAGACATAAACATCTGGAGTGATTGGAACGGATGTTAGCGGGCCGGTCCAGATGTGTTAAGACTTAAAACTGTAGTGGTGATGGATCTTAAACGTGGCTCTTGTGTCTGTCTCGTGAAATCTGAGCTACGAGCTGAAAGTGAGCTGTTAACATCACGTAAATGAGACTCAGGGTTGTTTCCTCCTCACTGCAACATTCTTTAATCTTCTTTTGTTTACCATTTGTGCTTTTTGACATTTTTAATCCTCTTCCTCCGCGTTCCTTCTGCTGCTCGAAAGCTTTTTTTAATTTATGTCACAACACTGACAATTTGTTTTACTACTCTCAACTTTATTTTCCACTTCGTCTTTTCTTCACAGCACTTAGTGAAACACAGCTTTGGATATCTGTCTCTGTTGTGTAAGGATTTTGAAACCAAGACCAGAGCTATGATACGAACGACCCACTACCACGGCTGCGGCTGCAATACGCACAATTACCAGAATAACACAAAGGATTGTGTATGTGTTCCTTTTTCTAAATATCACACATTGCACATATGTGTCACGTGAATGTTCTGGTCCAATCACCATCGAGTTCTCTAGATCAAGAGCTTGCAGATCCTCCGAGTACATTAAAACTTTGTTTAAATGAACCATTGATTTAGTGAACTCCAACTATTGCTGTTATTGTTTGCTATTATAACTTTGGCAGCGCCTCCTGTTATTTATCCAATCACGTACTGACTTCCTGTTTTAGCTTTGGCTTCTTTATTCTCTCTCGGTGCTGTAATGGCTCTGGCAGAGCCTCCTCTCGTTTCTAGTTGTGTTGCTGTTGAAAAATACATTTCACTAACGACTCTGTGTGTCTGTCTCTGTCTCTGTCTCTGTCTCTGTGTCTGTCTCTGTGTCTGTCTCTGTCTCTGTCTCTGTCTCTGTGTCTGTCTCTGTCTCTGTCTCTGTCTCTGTGTCTGTCTCTGTGTCTGTCTCTGTCTCTGTCCCTGTCCCTGTCTCTGTCTCTGTGTCTGTCTCTGTCTCTGTCTCTGTCTCTGTGTCTCTCTCTGTCTCTGTCTCTGTGTCTGTCTCTGTCTCTGTCTCTGTCTCTGTGTCTGTCTCTGTCTCTGTCCCTGTCCCTGTCTCTGTCTCTGTGTCTGTCTCTGTGTCTGTCTCTGTCTCTGTCTCTATCTCTGTGTCTGTCTCTGTGTCTCTCTCTGTCTCTGTCTCTGTCCCTGTCCCTGTCTCTGTCTCTGTGTCTGTCTCTGTCTCTGTCTCTGTCTCTGTGTCTCTCTCTGTCTCTGTCTCTGTGTCTGTCTCTGTCTCTGTCTCTGTGTCTGTCTCTGTCTCTGTCCCTGTCCCTGTCTCTGTCTCTGTGTCTGTCTCTGTGTCTGTCTCTGTCTCTGTCTCTATCTCTGTGTCTGTCTCTGTGTCTCTCTCTGTCTCTGTCTCTGTCTCTGTCTCTATCTCTGTGTCTGTCTCTGTGTCTCTCTCTGTCTCTGTCTCTGTCTCTGTCTCTATCTCTGTGTCTGTCTCTGTGTCTCTCTCTGTCTCTGTCTCTGTCTCTGTCTCTGTGTCTGTCCCGCCCTCAGCTGCTCTCAGAGGAACCGGTGTGAACGTGCAGATGAGCCGTATCGCTTCGCCGCCGCTCTCAACCAGTGTGTGAAGGCCACGGTGTTCCCGGACAGCATCGCCGTGTCAGAACCCAGCGTACATGTAAGTTTCACACACACACACACACACACACACACACAAACACATTGCTTCACACACCAAAATGACAAACAACCTGCAGCCTCAGCACGCATCACAATGAAGAATTATCTCCCATCTGCATATTCCCTTCCCACGTACAGCGGCAGAACATTTGAAACGATCTCACTTTGCAGTTTGCAGAGTCTTGATTGGGGTTGATGCATAAACATTGGATGGGAAGGTTCATAAGAGCCCCAGCGTGGGCGTTTCAGTGTGCATATGCTCGCTTGATACAGAGCAGTTAATGTGTGTGCCAAGACATGTTTGTGTGGGCGGGCGTGTAGGTGTTAAAGTTGTCCATGTGCAGCTGGGTGCAGTTTCCACATCGACTGAGCCAAAACAGGCAGAACGAGCAGGAGGGAGAGAACTCGTCTGTCCGAGGTCGGCTCTCAGAAACACAATAGTTAAAAATTCAGTGTTTTAGGTTTTGAAATATCAGATTTAGAAACGTCCAGAATGCTCAGCGGCTTACACAAGATGCATTATGGGTCAGGGAACACGCCATTACATGTTGGTGCAGGTCAGTGAGCAGATTTTTAAACATTGTGAGATTTTCAACATCTTTCTTGATTGTTATTTATTTGGTGCAGATCCAAATAAAAATCCACATCTGGTGAATTTCAATGTGGTTTCATAAGAAGACCTCATCACACCTGTGCACCTCAAATCAGTCTATTCACATATTTACATAGAGCATCATTCGGATTAGGATTTATGATAAGAGATGACATGAATAGGATCATTTAATGGATTCATCGACTGCAGCCAAGATGTTCTTCGATTTAAATCAAACCGTATTAAACATAAAAATAATTAGAATAATAAAAAATGAAGCCTGAAGCTTTGGCAGTGACTCACAACACAACACCTCACCCTGAACCTCGCTCCATTGTCTGTTTCTCCAAACAGCCGCGTATCAGACATCATATTATCGGTTATGTTTGTTTCCATGTCAGCCACACCAGCAGCGGGGGAGTGGGGGGGGGGGGGGGGGGTCATCTCACTAAACCATCTACACAAAAAAAAAACCACACAAATTCTCACAGTTCACAAATTCCACCGGGGCAGACGGCTATCGCCATGACAACACAGCCTCTTCATGTGGGCGGATCCAGAAACACGGAGGAGAAAAAAAAAAAGATAAAATTATCTTTTATTAAAAACTCTGCCGCCAATTAGACTGGTCAGTGCTTCCAAGCAGCAAAGCACCCATCACTGATATCATCTTCATCATCATCATCATCATCATCACCATCATCATCATCATCACCATCATCATCATCATCATCATCATCATCATCATCAGGGAGAACAGAAAGAGCAGAGGCTGAACACATAAAGACAAGCTTACTTTTGGTAGCAGCTAGTGTGTGTATGTCTGTTTGTGTGTGTGTGTGTGTGTGTGTGTGAGAGTGTGTGTGTGTGTGTGTGTTTATATATATGTGCGTCTCAAAAACCACGACGAGGGCTAATTAATGTGAGGGGTTACTCAGGAACTTCTCCATTGAACAAAAGACCCTGATTGCTGTGATTGCTGCAATCAAGCATCTCTCTGACACACCTCAGAGCCAAGCAACACAAACAGGCTGGAAGGGGAAACAGGGGGAAGACGAGACACACACACACACACACACACACACACACACACACACACACATCCATCCTCTCAATGGCACCGGAGTACAGCAGCTAACGAGGGAGGCAGTGTAGTCAGCCACGGAGACAGTCAGCATCTCTTGAAAGGCCCACAGTTAAGCTGCTCAGCTGCCTCGCCTGTCCCAGTCGCCCCGCGGTGTTTAGTGAGAGGCAGATAAAACAAAGAGAAAACTTCAAACGCCGTGGCCCAAAAATAACAGCTAATGGAACAAGGCTGCGAAATGCCACGGTGATAATTATCCGGGCTGCCTCACTTGGCTGGAGAGCCGGATCACACACCCGGCGCGCGGAATACATTTATTTATAGTTAGAGCAGCTGAATGTTCAGCCCCAGTGTCACTGCTCTCCAGAGAATCACTTCAAACGCCCCTCTGTGTGTGTGTGTGTGTGTGTGTGTCTGCATGTGTGTGGTATTACTGCATATGTGCGGCACATCATGTGTGAGGGCAGCTCTCTTTGTTGTCGTATTTTTTTTTTTATTCAAATAGAATTTCCCAAGTGGCCATTTTTTCCAATTTCCTTTTATGTAGCTTAGTGCCATGTATGAACCAGTGACTGAACCGAGGTGGCTGTCGCTCCTCCTCTGGAAAGATGGATTCTGCTCTCAAATGAAAGATTAAGATCTAACACGGTGTTATTATGGTGCTGATAACAATTTGAAGACACAGCTTCTTGGCACAAACTGGACGGAGACGTGTGCCAGTGGCAGTTTGTTCTTTTCCTCGTTTCACAGCTTGTTACACGATGCTTTCAAGCCACTGTGTTTTTCTCATTTTTCCCTTTCACATCATGTTTCATAACCAGACAGAGAGCGAGTACTTGATCTGTTGTCTTTAGTTTGACCCTGAAATGAGACGTAGGGTCAACTGCTGCGTATCGATAACTATACTTTGGTTCCTCCGCTCCATGTGCAGCTGCTGGTGAAGGTGAGCGATGTCCCCGACCTCTCCGCCGGCATCACCTGCTCCTTCGGCAACCTGACGGAGGTGGAGGGCCAGGTCAACGGCAACCAGATCCTCTGCGTGTCTCCTGCTGCCAAGGACGTCCCCGTCATCCCCATCAACCAAGGTATACACAACACAAACACACACACACACACAGGTACCATCCAGTGCACACTCCCACACATCACTGTATTGATCTGATCATGCCGATTAGGAGAGAGCCTCACTCCAAACTCCAGTTTCCCATCCGTCCCTCCGTCTGTGAGCTAACTGCACATGCATCACTTTAAAAGTTCTTTATTGATTCAACGCCATCTAAACAACAAGCTCCCTACTGATCCAGAATCAGCTGCCTGGCAGTGAAGTGTGCTACACACAAGGCCAGGCCCCATTAGTGCTGATGGACGATCAGATGGAGGGCCGCTGGCTGCAGCAGGTGACGGTGGAATCAGGTTAGTTAGATTTACACAGACGAGGTGCAGGCGGGGTTGTTTGTTCAAGTTCCACCTGATGAGTACTCGAAGAAAACAACATGTAATAATTAATCAGTAATCATTATAAATAATTGTTTTTAAGCAGATGTCAAAATGTCTTCTCATAAAATCTACAATATTTACATATCACACACAAACTGCCTGAAAGAAACGTAAAGGTCCCGAAATAAAACCGAATGCTCATCACCTCCAATGTATTCATAGAAAATCTCATGACCTTTCAAAAATTGCTCCTCATATTTCCATAAATAAACAACGACGACTCCAGGATTCATTTATCTGCAAACACACATATATCATTATGGTTCCTGACACCTATGGTTGGACAATAAATACCTGTTGTTTGCGAGCCAGGCCGGCTGCAGGGGCGAGCAAAACAAACACCCTGAATAATATATGATGTGCCATGTGTGGAAATGACTGTGTGTTCTGGGGGTTTGGTAAATCCTCCTACCTGAGAGTAAATGACAGGCCTGTTTGCCCAGAGCTCCCGTGGGGAGCGGTGCATCAGGCACTAATATGAATGTTCTCCCCCAGGTAAATGTCAGCCAATCCCCCCTGTAAGCCCTTCCTCCATCCATCTCGCCCCCCCCCCCCCCCCCCCCCCCATCCATCCTCTCTCTATCTCCCTCTCCTTCCTCGCCTTCTGAACACCTCCCTCCATCCTGCCTCTCCCAGCTCTTCTCTTTATACATCCAATCTTTACTCAGCGCCCCCCCCCCCCCCCGAGGCCACTTCCCCCTGACCTCCCCACAATCCCCCTCCATCCCCTTGCGAACCTTCCTATCTGTTGCGAGTCGACATTGATCGTGCAGCGACTTGAGGAGAGGAGTGGAGAGGAAATGAGATTAAAGGTGGAGTAGAGAAGGAAATAAGGAAAGGAGAGGAGAAATTAAAACAAGCGCACCGGAGCAGAAGGAGCCGAGGTTAGGATAGAACTCTCCAGGACGCTGAGCTGGAAATGAAAGAAACTAGCTGACACTCTTCTCTACTGAGGAGAAGTAGAATCCTCCAGGAGGGTTTTGCGTGGACAGGAACTCTTTACCACTTTGTTTGCCAGCTCTTGTGATACAAATGGTAGAAGTCAGATTTGAGCCGGCTGCACCGACTGGTGTGAAACAGAGCCTGATTCCCAGCAGGTGCTGCAGAGAGAACGGGTCACGGAGGGTCATGCAAGACTCCTACACACTGAATGTCATCAAAATATCAGGCAAACACACACACACACACACACACACACACACACACACTCACACACACATATTTATGGAGCCTGTATCCTCGTGGGGGGAGATAAGAGGCTGTTTTCACAGAGAACAGAAGCACAGCCAGATCTCTGCTCAGCGAAATGCAGGGAAACTAAATTTGATCAGATGAAATGATTCTGTTGTGTGTGTGTGTGTGTGTGTGTGTGTGTGTGTGTGTGTGTGTGTGTGTGTGTGTGACTGGAAATTGCTAATTTTATTCACACTTATTTTCACAGGCTCGGCTCCTTTTAATTTGCTCTGCATGTCGTGTACACAGAACAATACTGTGCAATATATCTTCATATCAATTACACAAATATGAACAACTCATAACAATCCTGAGTTTACTGAGACAACAAATGAACATTAGATTCAATCGAGGGTTGCTGCTCACAGCTAAATGATTTAAAGATGTAATAATGTTTAACACACGGCTCCTCTCTTTCAGATTGGTCGGGCGTCGAGCTGAGGCTGAATTCTAAAGAGACCGGTCAGATGCTCATCAGCACCGAGGTCAAGTTCTACAACTGCAGCGTCCACCAGCTGTGAGTATCTCTCTTTAGTCCCTTCATTCTGTTTTAATTAACAGAAACAATGCTCCCAGTCCAGCTGCTCAAACCCACTGGATCGATGCAATGGGAATTAGTTACTATGTGTCCTCAACCCAAGCCGGCCCCGTTTCCCTAAAAATATCCCAGAGTTCAGATCAACGTCACCCGATCTGTGGCCGCTCCCCGAGCTCGGTACCAGGAGGTTTCTGTGCACAGGACACATTACTCTCTGCCTAACGGGTCTTCGGTGGGGGTTTCATGCTCGTCTTCATGCCACGTCCGTCCCTGATTGACTGATGTCCACCTGAATCCCAGGACTGGAGATCTCAGTCTCAGTGGTGCCTTTGCTATTTGCTCGCTTCCCTCCACCGGGACAGCTTCTGTTTGTGCCGGATCCAAAGGCCTCGCTGACTCGGGAGCATCCCTGAATGCAGAGTGAGGGTTTCACAGCGGCTTCAGGAGCCGTCACGTGTCATATTATCATTTCACTGTCCCCTCGACATTAGAACAAAATGTTACAGACGTTGTCAATTTGGCCGGATAAAAGCAGGCGGTGTTTTTCTCCTCAGACACAGACAGACATGACAGCAGAAGCACACGCGGCCCTATAGCTTCATGTCTACTGTCTGAAAACCCTTGTGAGGCGTGCACAGAAAGCAATTACTGGCTCCCACATCAGCTCAGTTAATGGCCGACGACAAACACACTTGCACCAGCAGCGACGCACACAAACACACAGAGGATGTGCACACACTCTCCCTTGCAATGCAAACTCTTTCTCTCTCCGTTTGCACTCGATTTGCCTGAAGGAGAATCAGCCCCACTCCTCTGAATTAGCGAGCTTGCCGGAGATCCCTCCCATGCGTTTGCACAGATGCATATTTCACTTTAAGCAAATATGCAGAACACAAACCTTAATTCAGGGGGAGAAGGGGAGAGGCAGAGAGAGGCAGGGAGAGGCAGGGAGAGGCAGGGAGAGGCAGAGAGAGGCAGAGAGAGGCAGAGAGAGGCAGGGAGAGGCAGAGAGAGGCAGAGAGAGGCAGATAGAGGCAGAGAGAGGCAGAGAGAGGCAGAGAGAGGCAGAGAGAGGCAGGGAGAGGCAGAGAGAGGCAGGGAGAGGCAGAGAGAGACAGAGAGAGGCAGGGAGAGGCAGAGAGAGGCAGAGAGAGGCAGAGAGAGGCAGAGAGAGGCAGAGAGAGGCAGATAGAGGCAGAGAGAGGCAGAGAGAGGCAGAGAGAGGCAGAGAGAGGCAGGGAGAGGCAGGGAGAGGCAGGGAGAGGCAGAGAGAGACAGAGAGAGGCAGGGAGAGGCAGAGAGAGGCAGAGAGAGGCAGAGAGAGGCAGGGAGAGGCAGGGAGAGGCAGGGAGAGGCAGAGAGAGGCAGGGAGAGGCAGGGAGAGGCAGAGAGAGGCAGAGAGAGGCAGAGAGAGGCAGAGAGAGGCATGGAGAGGCAGAGAGAGGCAGGGAGAGGCAGGGAGAGGCAGGGAGAGGCAGGGAGAGGCAGAGAGAGGCAGAGAGAGGCAGAGAGAGGCAGGGAGAGGCAGGGAGAGGCAGAGAGAGGCAGAGAGAGGCAGGGAGAGGGAGGGAGAGGCAGAGAGAGGCAGAGAGAGGCAGAGAGAGGCAGGGAGAGGCAGAGAGAGGCAGGGAGAGGCAGAGAGAGGCAGAGAGAGGCAGGGAGAGGCAGGGAGAGGCAGAGAGAGGCAGAGAGAGGCAGAGAGAGGCAGGGAGAGGGAGGGAGAGGCAGAGAGAGGCAGAGAGAGGCAGAGAGAGGCAGAGAGAGGCAGAGAGAGGCAGGGAGAGGCAGGGAGAGGCAGAGAGAGGCAGAGAGAGGCAGGGAGAGGGAGGGAGAGGCAGAGAGAGGCAGAGAGAGGCAGAGAGAGGCAGGGAGAGGCAGAGAGAGGCAGAGAGAGGCAGAGAGAGGCAGAGAGAGGCAGGGAGAGGCAGGGAGAGGCAGAGAGAGGCAGAGAGAGGCAGAGAGAGGCAGAGAGAGGCAGAGAGAGGCAGGGAGAGGCAGAGAGAGGCAGAGAGAGGCAGAGAGAGGCAGGGAGAGGCAGAGAGAGGCAGAGAGAGGCAGGGAGAGGCAGGGAGAGGCAGAGAGAGGCAGAGAGAGGCAGGGAGAGGCAGAGAGAGGCAGAGAGAGGCAGAGAGAGGCAGGGAGAGGCAGGGAGAGGCAGAGAGAGGCAGAGAGAGGCAGGGAGAGGGAGGGAGAGGCAGAGAGAGGCAGAGAGAGGCAGAGAGAGGCAGGGAGAGGCAGAGAGAGGCAGAGAGAGGCAGAGAGAGGCAGAGAGAGGCAGGGAGAGGCAGGGAGAGGCAGAGAGAGGCAGAGAGAGGCAGAGAGAGGCAGAGAGAGGCAGAGAGAGGGAGGGAGAGGCAGAGAGAGGCAGAGAGAGGCAGGGAGAGGCAGAGAGAGGCAGAGAGAGGCAGAGAGAGGCAGAGCCCAGAGAGACGACAACACGCCCTTCGAACAACTGCTCATGAATACACAGTGTAGTAAACAGCGTTTCATGATGTGATGAGTTCAGTGATGGAAAGGAAAGTCCTGCACTTAACTTTATATTTCTACTCCACTCTATAACAGGGATATAATTACATTTTTATGCAGAAATAACCATTTAAAAACGCTCAAAATGCAGTTTACATGTGAATATGTTTGTAACAATAGTCCAATAATGTTGTATGTGACAATAATTGTAAATAATAAGGCTACGATGTTAGTAACACTTTTTTGTTTTTGCACTATGGTATTAATACTTATCTTGATAGTAACAGATGTATTCACTGGCACACACACACCTAATAGCAGGTAGTTACAGTGACACTCCAACAATAAGGGACTAATGGGAACTGCAGGATCAAGCTGTGCCAAACTTCTGATTTGTCCTCATCGCTCGACGCTCCGTCTTGTCCTCGCTCTCCTTCTCCATCAGATTCTGGTTCTGAAGGATAATGTCCGACCTCCCGTTCACATGTGACACAGTTTTAATATATGTCCGGACAAAGTACACACAGGGAGAACTTGGCCCAGGAGCGATTCGGTTTTGTGCCAAACTCCAAGGGCACAACAACAGCAGCAGGCGCCCACTTGGGAGCTGAACTCATTTCCTCCTGTGGCGCAGCCCCCCCCCCCTCCACCCTTTTTCCCGACTCACACTCGACATATGTGTGTGTGTGTCCTTGCAGGTGCCTGTCATGTGTGAACAGCGCCTTCCGCTGCCACTGGTGCAAGTACCGCAACTTGTGCACCCACGACCCCTCCAGCTGTTCCTTCCAGGAGGGCCGGGTCAACGCCTCAGAGGTCGGTGGAACACACACACACACAGACACACAAACAAGCTACTTTCTCTCCTTCTGTCCCATGTTTTCCTCTTTTCTTTCACCCCTCTTTCCTTTCTCTCTCTCTTCTTCACATCCCCTCTCTCTATTTACTCCTGCCTGCATCCAGCTCTGTGCTCCAGCTCGGTGTCAGCCTCGGGGCACGTCTTCAGAGAGACAGACATCTATAAGCTCCTCTATTTCCGAACTGGCATTTCTCACTCAGAGCTCTTTTTCTCTGCAGCAGCAATTAACAGTCTGTTATCTCTGAGCTCGGTTTGTCTTCAGGGTGACACCAGATCGCTCTGACCCAAGTCCATCATGTCTGCTGGACACAAAAAGGCTTGAAATATGCCTCTGAGTGTAGGTTTCCATTTGTCCTTGGCTAGTGGCACATGTAGTACTTCTGTGTGTATTTTCTACTCCTCTATTCTGATTTACTTTAGTAATACAGAATCTACAGGAGCAACCACTATGTGTATTACTCTAAATTCTGCAGTTCCTTCTTGCTCCACTGCTCTGATAACGTCCATGTCTCCTCCTGTCACTGGGCACCAGGAGGGGATGTTTCATTAGGACTCAGGCTCATGATCATTGGACGTAAAAGGCCTCTCCAACCAAAGCCTATGTGTCATACAGCTGTAATAGAGTTCTCTATACAGATGTTCTTTGACATCCTAACACTGAGAGAGTTGACCTCTGTCTTATTTCAACCCTAAAGTGGCAGATGGCCGCCCCCCCCCCGAGTCTTCAAGGTTTCTGCTCCTATTGAAGAAGGTCTTTTTCTCTCTCCACTGTCAAAAGCACTTGCTCATTGTGGCTTGTTGGGTTTCTGTGTAGAATACTCCACAGTCTTGAACGCACCCTGTACAGTGTATTGTGAGTTGGTGCTATTCACTGAAAATAGCTTTCTGAGGTCACAGGAGTCACTTATTGTGCTTCGTGTTTGTCAGTTCTCCTTTTCATGACCCTCCTGTAGAGTTGTTCCTCTCATCTTGTTAGAAACCCTGAAAGCTCTGGATGTATTTATGAGACCTTCTCTCTGCCCCCCCCCCCCCCCCCCCCCCCCCCGTTCCCCCGGTCAGGACTGTCCCCAGCTGGTGCGCTCGGAGGAGATCCTGATCCCGGTGGGGGAGGTGAAGCCCATCACCCTGAAGGCCAGGAACCTGCCTCAGCCGCAGTCCGGCCAGCGAGGCTACGAGTGCGTCCTCCACATCCAGGGGGTCAGCCACCGGGTCACCGCCCTCCGCTTCAACAGCTCCAGCGTGCAGTGCCAGAACAGCTCGGTAGGTTTGGTGGCTCTTGACTGAAAGAATTATGGAACAGCAGATTAGATTAGATTAGATTAGATTCAACTTTATTGTCAACAGTACAAGTACATATACAACATATCGCACAGTACAAGTACATATACAACATATCGCACAGTACAAGTACATATACAACGAGATGCGGTTTAGCATCTGACCAGAAGTGCAAAAAAATGGCAGTTAAAGTGCAGAGATGGAATATGTAAATAAATATGAAGTACAGTTAGAAATATACATGGAATATAAATGGAAATATAAATGGAACATGAACAGTATTAAGAGGTAAGGTATGATATAAGAATGATGATTACACTAGGAGCAAGATAAATATATAAAATATGAATACACTATAGGTGGGATAATGCTGTAGGTGTGTATTGAAAAAAATACACACATATTTATAAAAAAAATATTTAAAAAAACAGTGCAAGAGTAAAACTTAAACTACAAGACTAGAGATTTATCAAATAAAGACGCTGATGGACCAATGATTCTAGAGATCTCCGGATGAGTAGATGTATAAAGACACTAGATAGATCCTCGGTTATTGCTCTGGACTCGACTGTAGCGTATTTATTCTCAGTGGATTCACAGATATACACATTTCCCTCTCCGCCTCTTTCTGTCTCTCTCTCACGCACAAACACACAATCACACAAACACACAATCACAGAATTCGAACAATGAAAGTCAGCCTGGAATTAAGGGCACAGGAGTCAGTTAAGGACAGCGTCTCTGAAGGGAAGCTGCTCCCGTCTCTTTGTCAGCTCTCTGATGATAAGATGATGTAAGTTTGGGGAAACGTTAGAAGGACACACTGCCGCATCTGCAAGGGCTCGTGGGGATTATAACCCCCCCCCCCCCCCCCGAACCTCTCATTAAACCTGTCCTCTCCTCTGGTCTCGTCTCCACCCCTCACCGCCATCTCTCTATCTCTTTTCTCCTCCAGTATCTGTATGAGGGAATGAAAATCAGTGAGCTGCCGGTGGATTTCTCAGTGGTGTGGAACGGCAACTTCATTATTGATAACCCGGAGAACATCCAAGGTAAGAGCAAGGTGCTGCTCACAACATGTGCCGGGATGAAGATGGACGAATGCAACGCTCCATCGTTTCCCTGAACTCTCTCTGCACTCAGGCTTTGTCTTTTCTCAGCTGAGTTCAAACAAGCGTGTGGGCTTTTCTATCTTTATTGTATGTTAATCACAAGCGTTTTAAAATATGTGTTATTGGAGATGAAAAAGAAAGTAAAAGAAGGAAAGGTCTGTGGGGATATTTTACTCACAGCAGACATAGAAGATAAAAAAAATAACCTCCACATTCTGGGATTTCACTGTGCCTCCTCACCACTTCCTGTTTCCCACAGTGCACCTCTACAAGTGCGCGGCCCAGCGGGACAGCTGTGGCGTGTGTCTGAAGGCGCAGAGGAAGTTCCAGTGTGGCTGGTGCAGCGGGGAGGGGAAGTGCACCCTGCGGCACCACTGCCCCCCCCATCAACCCGTACACCACCCGCTGGCTCAACCTGTCCACCAAGAACGTCAAGTGCACCAACCCACGCATCACCGAGGTCAGTACCCACAATCCCCCTGGTTTTGTCTGTCCCTGGCCCGCCCACGCAGATCTGCCTCCAATCGATACTCAGCTGCCACGAGGCTGCAGCTCGTCCTCGGCTCTTCTCACGGGGGACGAATGGTTCTGTTCGGTCTGTGGGACTGTCCTCAGAATTTTAACTCGACCTGCTTCGTATTCTCTAAAAACACAACTGCTCACTTGACTCATATTATCTACAGACTCTGATTTGCATGGAGAGGTGTTTCACGAGAAGAAGCTCTGCCGCTCTTCTCTGTTTTGGTTTTGCTCTGGACTCGATGAGCAGGAGCCTTGAAGTTGCCCCCCCCCCCCCCCCCCCAGGGGAGCGAGCTTCACCTAATGCATTCAGATCTGTACAATGTTCGGCTTCGCTCTCTCTCTTTTTGGTTTTGTCTTATTCATCCTGTATCTTTTCTGCTAATTTAAAGAGCAAGTGCTGTTTTAGCTCAGGAGAAAAAAAAAGAAAGTATGTGGCCCACAGTGTGTGGTGTACCTGTGTGTGTGTGTGTGTGTGTAAGTGTTGTGTTGTGCTCACAGCAGCATATTCATGTGAATTCTTTTCACCCTCAGGGTTATTTCAAGGGCACACACACACACACACACACACACACACACACACACACACACACAAACAACCACACAATCACACATACATACACACACACACGCACACGCAGGGCACAGAGACATTCAGTTTTAAAGGCCTGTCTCCTTGACATCTGCCTTCTCTTTGTGGCTGGGTGCACACAGATGCCTGCTCTTAGATTTTAATGTCTTTTGTCTTCTCACAAGGTTACTCCAGCATTCTGAAAGAAAAGAACAAAATATATAAAAGAATTATCTCAAAAAAGAAGGAGAAACCTCAGAATAAGTAGATGATTGTACCTACTGAAGCGACTAATATTGTTTTAGCTTTTTGCGATTCATAAAGACGACAAGCAGGTGTGTGTGTGTACAGTGTCTACATTGTGCAACAACACAACCCAGCAGCTGGATGTACCCCCCCCCCCCCCCCCCACACACACACACACACACACCTCCCCTTCACCTCTTCAACACCGGGGTCGTGACCTGGAAGTGCTTATTTGTTTTGGTATAAGTGGGCCCTTTGCGTATTCCGGCCTTTGCTTGTTCCCCCCCCGGTGGATTCTCTGTCACGGGGGAGTCGGGCCAGGAGGACGTGCTGTTTAATTAGGCTCGGTAACGCACCACTGCATTGTGACTAACCAACCAGACCCCTCCACTCCTCCGCAGCATGCTCACATCTTACTCCAGCCAATTAAAAAGAGAAGTTATCAACTTGGTTAATTGATTTGCCGTACTGTACGCCGATAAGCCAGAAAACCTGCCTCTCTCTCCCTCTCTCCGTCCATCGCTCTTACCCCTACTCCTCTGTCCTCCCTGTGTGCCTCTGTCATGACCCATCAACTCAATACCAGTCAATCTGTAGTTTCAAATATCGAAAGAGAATCGTAGAATAAGGATTTACAGACGTACACGTGGTCAACGATCAGGCAAAAATAAAAAAATCATTATAACTGTATCCAAGGCCAAGAGAAGCCAGTTTACCTCCAGCTGCTGCAGGCCCTTGTGTTCTGAGGCAGAGACGTTTCCCCCGAGTGGAAACAACTTATTGCCAAAACCTCTTTACAGCCACGTACAGTGGAGGAGCCGCGGGTCGATGCAACAAGTTGCAGGGGAGCTGTCAAAAGGCATCCGGGGAAATGTGGAAAAACTCCCACTGATTGAGAGGTGGAGGGAAAGATGGAATGTATACACACGTGCATTTATTAGAAATGATTCCTGGGATCCACAGCGACTGATGTGTTACTGGGTTAATGCTTCCTTTATGTCTGACAGCCAGATGATGGGAAGATGGTAAAGGCGAGCGGGGGGGGAGCAGGGGGTGGTGAGGGAGGTAAAGTGAAGTAAGGCTGAGAACAACAGGACGGAGCGAAGGAACTGAACCATGAGACAGAGGGAGGAATGCAAGTGTGGGAGGGGGGGGGGGGAGACGAGTGATGGAACCACTGTCTGATCTCAGGTCTGTTCATAGGCATCTCTGAATGAATTCACATGAGCACTGACTTCACTCACAGACTCACCGATGCTCCTCCTCTTCATTGAGTCAGCGTTGGTTTGTGCCGAGCCCCCCCCCCCCCCCCCCCCCCCCCGCCCCCTTCATCTCCCTGTGATTACATTTTCTTTAAGAAGCAGACTTCCCCCTGGTGGGCTGAATTCATTAATAAATTTGGGTTTTTGATTGTATGCACCAAAGCCCCCATCACGAGTTGATTTGTATACATACTAGCACATTAGTAGACGTGTCGACCAAAAGACGGGCCTTTTGAATAATTAATGTTTCTATTAAGTGCCACGGTGCCTCCCACCGTCGGCCATTAATATTGAAGAGATGTAAGAACCCTGCTAACAGCACGGGGAACGACATCAAATGAAGCTGGGAGTTGGGAGAGCATATGAAAGGCGTCTCCTCGATGGGCTTTGGCCGAGGCTGGCGAACCAGTTAACTTTACATAGAAGAGGCTTCTCTGCCTCCCAGTGACACTCGAGAGGATCCAGCAGATCCAGCTGTAGCCGCGGGAAAGAAGAGAACTGCAGCAGGACTCCTCTCTTTTGTCTCACGCACCATATACGCAAGCTTATTGTTGATATGTTCACCACCATGGGGACGGTGGGCCTGTCAGTCAGTGTTATGGTAAAACTAAACTCTCCTCACCGCTGAAACCCGGAGAGATCTGCTGTACACTGTGTGCTACCCCTCATTGAACCAGCCAGGAGAAGAAAGAGCAAAACGTTGCACTGCAAAATGCATCTTGCGTCAGGGAACCTGCAGTTTGATGCTGCTAAACCCCACATGTTCATACATATATATATATATATATATATATATATACCTTTGCAACACTTAAAAGTAAAAGTGTCCTGTTGACAAAACACAGCATCAGTGAGTAAATCACCTCCAACCCACAAACCCTGTCTCTTGTGTTCGCTCCTTTCTTTACGCACTGAAAACTCCCTTTTCATCACCGCCCATATCTCTCAGCCAACTACACGGCATTTAAGACCTCATAAAGTATTTAGCATGTAGTTTGTTCAGGAGCAAGTGATCAGCGGCGCTTTAATCAAGCCCATTAAATGCTGCTCACAATTAAATGTGACACACTCAAATTAGTCTGAGCACAGTCCAAAGACAGAGAGATTAGCTGCAAGCTCCTAAATTGAATCAAAGGCTGTTATTCCTTTGAAAAGCAGAAGATCCGACGCTGGCGAGAAGGGAAACACATCAACTGTTGCTCGTGTAATTCTCCCAGAGCGTCGAGGGGACATGATACTCTTGTAATAAATCTGTAAATTAAGGATGAAGAGTAAAAAATGCTGATGTTGTACTTCAGTAGACGGGATGATTAAACGTGATTGAAGCTGATTTGTCTGAATGTCATCGGGCTCGGTCGGCTCCTGCAGCTCCAGTGACATGCTAGGCTTGCATAGCCTGAAGGCAGCATGGGCCCGGGCGCTGCTCTCTGCTGTGTGTACCGAGTTGAGCCATCGGCTGCATCAGCACAACTTTCCCCACCATTACTTCAGCTGAATAAGTCAACACCACCCTGACAGACGTCCCCAGGCTGTTCACTGGGAGCAGCCGCCACAGTTTCCTTTTTCTGTTGGTCAGACCAGCAGATTATCTTCTGAGAAGAGACCCCTTTCTCTCCTGGAAGTTTCTGCCTCAGCTTATCGCGCCCTCCCTCTTTAGTGATTTTTTTTTTATGGTTATTGCAGAAAACCCTGCAGAATGTCTCGAGGAAAATGTGGTGGTAAATGGCCGACGCTCTGATCCTCTGAGCTGCAGCGAGATAGATTATACTAGAGAGAGTAGAAGAGTGCCTCGTGCAAGCTGTACTGGCTGTTTGCTGGGAATTACCCTCTATTGACAGTGTGACAATGCCAGGCGGGCAGCGGCCGGGCGCCTAAAAGGATTACACAGCGAGCATGGCATGGCGGCAATGGGTGGGAGAGCAAGGGGGCGGCAGGGTGTGTGTGCACGTCCAACGAGGCTTCTGCTTCCTCTTCCCTCTGAACCTCTGGTGAGACAAACAAGTGAGCGGGGAGCCGGGAGGAGGAGGACGTGTCACCTAGCCCGAGGGAGACTAAATGAAGAAAGACAGAAAGCAAAAGACGGGATGCAAAGAGGAGGATGTGGAGTTGAGATGTAAAGACGTGCTCCACCCCCCTCTGAAGATTATCTCCAGTGCAGTAGCTTCCCTCTGGTTTGTAAAGGTCATTGGGATCTGGCTGACACACAGTTAAACCAGTGTCATGGACAAGGAGGCTGCTCTATAGATTGAGTCCCTCTGTTTGTGTAAGAAATACAGACGGGGGACAAAAGAGCGGCACTTCTCTCACGCCCTCCGGGACATCGGTGGCTTTGAAGTGGTGGTTGTCCTTTGATCCACCCATGAATCCGGGCTCTATAAGTGCCAACAGGGAGCTCAGTCGAATGGGTTTCATTCATGGATTACACTGGATTCTGGTGCTCGGTCCAATGCGGGACGGGTTCTGTTTCACCCCCCGGGGACAAAGACGGAGGAGCTTGTAGCCCGACCCGCCCCTGTTCTGCCACCGACCGCTGCCTCACCTGTCATCCATCACGTCTGATCAGGCTGATCCCAGTGGCAGCCAGCTCATCCCATCTTCTCTGCTCTCCCGGTCCCTTTCTATTTTTATCATCTGGTTGTAGCTCCTCCTCCTCCTCCTCTCCGGTCTCCTTCTCTCTCCGGCCCCTTGCATCGCTTATGTAACCATCGCCAAGTCTACTCAAATAGCTGCCGCCACTGCCTGACATGGATATATTTAGCCTTTATGTTTTTACCCCCCCCCCCCCCCCCCGCTCCCCCCCATACCCTGCATGCCCAAGCAGTGCTAAAAGATTCATGTATGCAGACCCCTCCGGCGGTGCAGTGACACACTTACTTTACATCCAGAGCAATTAATGTCCAATGAATCTAGATTACAATGCCGCTGTCCCACAAGGGGGGGGGGGTCAATGCTCTGATGGGTGCCGGGCATTGCAACCCCCCGTGTCACATGGCACTTTGCAGCTCAGTAAATGGGCACAGGTTGGTTTTATCCCCTCTACTTGCAAGGCCAGTGACAGCATAGTGATTGTCATCTCCTCCCTTCAGCCCTCTGCGTTATCTCTCCGTCCACCAAGGCCTTTGTATCCCTCCAGTTTCCCTCTCTACTCCCCTCTTCGTCCTCTTCCTCCTCCTCCTCCTCTTCTCCTCTGTGAAAGGGCTGGACGATGGCCAGGTCGGGAGCCTCAGCGGGGCTCTGCAGCACAGACGGCAGCGTGCCACCCTGTGCCAAGGTCATGCTGGGCAGCCATATTGTATTTTATGAATAGGTGGTCTGCACTTAGCATTAATATGGCCCCTTGTTAGATTTATTATCAATGGCAACAGCAGTAGATTTGGTGCAGACGTATCCAGAAAGTTAACAACCCGGGTTTTTATTGTGGGTTTCTTCCATCAAGTTGTGTAGTCAACAGGGAGGAGTGGAAGACAAACAAAAGTACCTTTTAAAAGTGTGTTTTTCACGGGAGTGTATGATTGGGATGACACATTCGAACAGAAAGAGCAACAAAGCATGTGCCATCAGCGACTGTTGTGATGTGAACATGCTCCCGGCACAGTGACTCATGGCCCGTTCTGACATTCTTCAGATGAAGACATGGGGAGTGCACTTAATTGCTTTTACAGCCACCTGGACCGAAAGAGCACACTTGCCCTTGAGCGTCCAGGGAGACCTGTGTGTGCGTTTATAATGTCTCTACGACCGCTCTATAACTGAAGCTGATGACACATCCTCTAATGTCACTCTGCAACTTTTTTCCCTGACCATTTGATTTTTTTACCCCCCCCCCCCCCGCAGGTGACCCCAGTGGCCGGCCCCCCCGAGGGAGGCACGCGGGTGACCATCCACGGCACCAACCTGGGTTTGGCCTTCTCGGACATGGTGGGCAACGTGGAGGTGGCGGGGGTGAGGTGCACCCCCCTGGAGGAGGGCTACATCATCGCCGAACAGTAAGTCACACAAACTACTGAAATTACACAATATTCACTTAATGCAGTTATTTTAAAATGTAAATATTTAGTTCATTTTATTAGATTAGATTCATTTAAGACTAAAGGTTCTTCGTGCAATCGTTCATAATACATAATTAACACCATTTTGTAAACAATACAATTATAGGAAACACAACTTAAAAAAAACATAAAACAAATCAGTTGCTGTGAATGTAAACTGTGGTTTTCATATTTTATGAATGGGGTATAACTGCTTACAGCAAACTGTATATTGTGACATTAAAGCTGCGTCCCCCCCCCCCCCCCCCCCCTAATGAAGATTGGAGCAGGTCCAAACAGTCTGTCCCCGACATGGCTGTTCCCCCCCTGCAGCACTCGAGCCCCCGTCTGACTCCCTAGCTCCTCTAGTCAGCAACTAGCCCACAACAGCTGTGTGTGTTTACTTCTGTTTACCTCCCTAATTGTCCCGCGCTGTGCACACATCACGTGAAAGCCGGTCCCGCTCGACCTGAACTAATGAAACGTGGCCCTCGTGCTTCGCTGCCTTGCCCGTCGGCCCCTCGGCAGACGCACAGACGTGTGCAGAGGAAGAAACCCGCGGCCTCATGGAGGGTCGACCTCCTCAGGTGGTGCAGGTCCCGCCAAGGAGAAGCAAAGATGCACAAACGTACTGATAAACATGCTTCACACTGAAATTACATCAGCACTTTAAGATTAAGATTAAAAATAATGAATGTAAATTCTAAAGGTGCTATACAGCTTGTGGAAAATACTCATTTTGCAGAGACTATATGAGAAATAATTACACAATTTTTAGACAAATGCTTAGAACAGTTGTCTGGTCTCTCAGTTGCCTGACACACACACACACACACACACAGACACACACACACACAGACACACACACACACACACACACACACACACACACACACACACACACACACAGGCTCAGCACCGCGCCATCGCTGGAACTCACATGGTTTGTGTGTCACGATACACATGTCGCACACATGTTCCCGATCACACACGAGTGCGACTTACGCGCCTGTTATTCTTTTTACAATATCAGCCAACTTGTGGCTGTGTTTTGAAGAGCACATGGCTCATGAGTAATGGTGATGACTTACAGTGGAGTCTCTTCACTGGGCAGCTGTAATTAAAATTCACTATGAGCCACTTGGCTGTGGGGGACAATTTGTCAGCGGTGCACTGATCTGACAGCACTTTAATCCAATTGGGGACAAGCCAGGGGATTCATTTATGTGGCATGTAAAAAAAAAATGGACTGAGGGAAATTAAAAAAGGAACCTATGACCTGTTTAGTCGGAGCTGGACTTTCCCTCCGAATCTTTGGAGGTTATTTATTGGCTCGTGGTTCATTATGTGCATGTTTGAAGCTGTTTGAGTCTTAATTCATTCACCAGGCATCCTATGACTGAATTGGGCAAAAAAAAAGGGGGGGGGGGATAAAACACACTCGTACATATTTATACGTCTTTTATGTTTCCACTTCAGAGGAGTGTGTGAAAACCAATCCCTGCTTTGAAGAGAAAAGTCCAAACTTTTGTGTTCTTCAGGATCCCGGGACCACGTCTCACTGAGAGCTGATGATATTCTGAAGCATTTTTCACAGTCGCCACATTGAGTCCTCATCACTTTTAAGTTTTAAAAGGTTTTTTTCTATGGAGGGAAAGTGGCGTCTTTATAGTGAAAAGACAAAGATATTTCCCTTAACCCAGAGAAACACAACAGTCCCCTTATGAAACCACATTTAAACTGAGTTTTTATATAGAAATCAGTCCCCTGAGCCCATGAATTACATCAAAGAATCAAAGAAAAAGTTATAAAACTTCTAATGGGCTCGTTCCTGACCCAATACCACATCCTTCCACCAAGTTGCATGGTCATCCGTCTGGTAGTATTTGTGTAATCCTGCAAAGTAACACACAAACAAACAAACACACACAAAAACTCTTAGGTGCTGTACAGGCATATTAAAAAACAACACAGACATTACATTTAATTTAGATTTAATATCTGAATGTACAGATTAAAACTATTTTCAGGCAAAATAAAAGATTGAAAGGAGGAGAATAAATTGACGGGTGTGTGTGTGTCTGCCACCTAGTGATCTGAACACCTTGTCCCAGTCAGTGTGTAAATCTTCCTTCAGCCGCTCTCCTCCTCATCGCTCATCCAACAAAGCTCCACAGTCGTCTGTTGTAATTCAGGTGATCAACGCCGGGAGAAACAATACATCTGCTCTGCTTCATCTGTCCCACTCCTGTCTGCCGCCGCCATCTGCCTCACGACACCCCCCCCCACCCTCACCCTCCACGCTGTGATCGCATCTTGTGCTTTATCGCTCGCTGGCACCACCAATCAATAGACGTCCTCTTTTTTTTTTTTATTATGCCATTTGATGTTGATGTCACCTGCGGCGCCGGGTGACGCCTGATCACACGTTATGATAAAGCTCTATTGATCCCGACCTGTGATTTACACTCGGTGCGGCACGTTGGCAGCACGGCACCAGCTCGGTCGGGTGCCCGGTCGTTGCTGGGAAATTTACTTCAGTCCAGGTTGGGTGTGTTGAGGAGGAGGAGGTGGAGGAGGAGGAGGAGGAGGAGGAGGAGGAGGAGGAGGAGGAGCACTAGTCTCATTTAAAGACTGTCACTGAGGGGGTCCTGGTCGATGTCTGTCCCGACGTGTCCCGTAATGAAAGGACAGAGACAACTGGAGCAGATTGAATTCAGAGTGGAAGATAAATCGATATCAAGCATAAAGTGTTTTTGATTACTGTTCACCAAGTTTGGTCAAGAATTCAAACACATAAGAGAAAGTTCAAGCTTTAGTTTATTTAAATTAATAAATGACTCAAACTTTCTTTAAAGTATTATCGGTCCAGATTAAAAATTAGCTTTTATATATCACTACCTCCTACTTGTGCAGAAATAGAATTGAAAGATTTTGCACAGTAGTGATTGAGGTCTGATATGTGCTCGACCAATCACGAGTCAGTCTAAGCTGCCAATTATGTATTTTTACTTCGTTTTTCTATACTTGAATAAACATCAGTGTGATTTAAAACAAATAAAAGTTTATTTACTTGACATATATTTTGGCTTTATAGTTTGGTCCCCGTCCCATCCACTAACCTGGAGAAGAAGGTGGGGGTCTATACTGCTGCCAGCCACCAGGGGTCTATCAGGACGATTTGGCTTCACTTTTGGGGAACTGTCATTTATCGTATACAGTCTATGATCTCATCTTTATTGTGTAAATAGACGTTAATGGATTGTTTTGTGTCTTTTGTAGGATTGTGTGTGAGATGGACGTGGCCCCCCCGGACAGTCGCCCTGGTCCGGTCCAGTTGTGCGTCGGAGAGTGTCGACCCGAGCTCCGGGCTCGCTCCTCACAGCTCTTCTCCTTTGTGGTACGTCCGCACAAATCTACATTCTTCTAAATACTCATATACACAATTCAATATGACGCCCACAAAGTGTTGTGTGTTCAGTACGAGTGCGACTGAAGAGCCGTATTTAAGTGAATCTGAATATTCCGTGTTTTTAAAGTCATTTGTACAGAAGTGATTGTTTGTGCGCCGGAAGGTTTGACGACACACATTGTAATTAAGCGGCTCTGTGTGTGCTTATGTGTTATTACCTTCAACAAGGAGGTTGTGTTTTCATCCGTGTGTTTGTTGTTTGTCAGAGGGATTATGCTAAATTTACCGAACCTTAGAATTTTGTTGCACGTCAGGAAATAATGTGCAGAACCTGGAGTCATGGAACTTAAGTGTTTATGGTCTGGAGATCTATGAGTTTATATTCCATTAACAGTAGAAGACTCCTCATCCCGGTGTGGGCAGGTCCCTGGTTGTGAGTCTTAGTTGTTATAGCCTCATAGTGTTTTTTTTAAGTATTCATTTTTTAATGCTCTCACAGCGTTTTGGTATTTTGAAAAACCGGTAACACAGCAATAGCTCTGACAACCAGAGGGAGGTTAACACAGTCAAAGAGGATTTGGATGTTTGCTTCGAGGTCACGAGAGAGAAATAAAAACTCAGATAAACAAACAACTTGGTAAATTGGAAAGCAGCGCTCCACACAGCAGGTGAACATCATCTGCCCCCCCGACTGCAACACACGTCCCCCCCCCCCCCCCCCCCCCCCCCCGTCTCCGTCATCCGCCGCCTGCCCGGCCCGCGGCTGACAGATTATCTACTTTCCCCATTTGCACTCTCTCACACCCTCACAATTAATGATCCCTTAACAATTAACAGCAGCCAGTGATTACACACTGTTGTTTTCCTGGTACCTGCTTCAGCCTGCATCCTGGAAGTCCCACCCGGAGCCGGCGGGTTTGGGTTCTGTCCCAGCGACGCTCTTGGCGGTGGAATTCCTCTGAGAACTCATCACACAAACCCAGAACTGGCAGATCCCCCTTTTATTTGTAGGCCAATCTAAAAAAAAAAATATACACTATTACAGAAATGTTCTTCATATCCCCCCCCCCCCCCCTTAAAAAAAAGACAAACTCCCTGTGAGCCAGCAACACGGGAGGACTTGGCAAAGGAGGCAGTGTGAATGACAGTGTGCATTTAGCTGTTTTATAATTGTTCTTTTATGTTTGTGCGCGTTAGGATTGTGCATGTGTGTGCTTGTCAGACTCCATGTGTGTGAGCCGCGTGTGTTTGTCAGTATGACGGCTTGTCTGCTCGGATACTTCTCCATCTGTCCGTCTGTGTGACGGCAGTAAACACTGGTTATTTTCAGACTGTCTTTAAAATGCTTCCCTCACACACAGACACACACATGGGAGGACTCTGCCTCAGGGACTGTGAGAGCTCCTGGTTGAATCCTCTTTTCACCAACCAGCGCTGCACTCTGCTGCCGTCGGCCTCACGATGTGAATAACTGTAATATCCTGTGGATCTGTGATAATATGTCAACCCGTCAGCAGAGCCCCTTAAATATCCATCTTGTATTCTGACTTTTGGATATCGTGATTTCTGCCCCATAAATCTGCTCTCACACTCCAACCCCTCTTTAAGACAAGATAAGATAAGATAAAACTTTATTGTTCCACACAACGTGGAAATTTAAATAAAAAATCCCTTCCGTTTTCCACATAAACAAAATGTGGAAAAAGTTAATTTCTGTTAGAAAATAGTGCAAATCTCTGTGTCTCACTAACACACATTTCCCAGAGTCCCTGTTGTTTCCTAATGTAGAGCGCTGCAAGCCTTCAGGGCAGAGGAGCAGGACGGTTGCTGGTTCCAATCCCTGGGACAATATGGAGTACTAAAGTAATCCAGTACTCTACAGTACTATAGTACCCTTCAGTACTACAGTACTACAGTACTAAAGTAATCCAGTACCCCACAGTCCTATAGTATCCTTCAGTAGTACAGTACTAAAGTACTCCAGTACTCCACAGTACTCTTCAGTACTACAGTACTAAAGTAATCCAGTACTCCACAGTACTACAGTACTCCACAGTACCCTTCAGTAGTACAGTACTAAAGTACTCCAGTACTCCACAGTATTCCACAGTAGTTCAGATTCACCAAAGGAACGTCCTTGTGGTTTAAACATGATATACTCAGAGGTGAAGACTGCAGCTGCTGCTGCTTCTTCTTCTTCTTCTTTTTCTTCTTCTTCTTTTTCTTCTTCATCCTTTGTTTTTATTTGCAGACTCCCACCGTCACAGGTCTCTCCCCCAGCCGGGGTCCAGAGTCCGGAGGCACCAAAGTGACCGTGATGGGAGAGAACCTGGGCGCCGGCAGCAGCGTCAACGTGCAGTTCGGAAACCAGACCTGCGAGTTCTTCGGGTGAGACTTTCCTCCTGCAGTCATTTATTCCATAAACGTGTTAGTAGCAGCTCATCAAGTTTAATTTCCTGAAACAGCCGCATGGTCGGACATTCGTGGATTTTGCACAGTAACACGAGGTGAAAAGTGAAATGTTCATATTCAATAAAGTGCAAATGAAAGACAAATGAGAATTTCCCAGTTTTACAGTCTGGGCATTACAGTGTGATGTGGATAATAGGAAGAGAAACTAATCTGCTCACTGTCTTGAAAGATGTCGAATACATTAAAACAACTAAACAAGTGTAAAATCAAAAAACCACCAGGAACATTTCACAGTCCGCTTGATTCTGTTTCTGTCACATTAGCTCTTGTGCCTAATATCTTTATGCATTAAATATATATTTTGCCTTTGTGTTTGTGTTTAACTTGTTTGAGCTGCTACACGTCAGAGGAAGTTAGATTCATGACATGCTGTGAGCATATGGGAAGAAAAAAAACAAGAGAATATTTCTCCAGAGACGATGTGAATTATTCCCATTAAGCTTCTATGTTCCGTGGCTTTCTTGTGTTTTTTCCCCTCGGTGTTTGTGAGAAGTCCCCGGGGGAGGGGGGGGGGGGGGGGGACGCCGCTCTCTCTCTCTCTCCCTCTGTCAGAAACTTATGTAAATCTTAATAAGCTTTTGATGACCTACTGCATCAAACCTTGTAATGATAGCTTCCAGGAAAACCTGGTGCTTCAACCCCCCCCCCCCACATCCCCTCCTGTTGCTTTTTCATTCTCTCCATCAATCTGCTCATCTCTTCTATAACCCCTTGTTTTTCTTTATTCTCTTTTGTAGTTTCTACTCTGTTTCATTCCACCATCCCCTCTCCTTCTACTCTCCACTGCTCCTGTAGGCATCTTTCTCCAGCCCTGCCACGCTGCCACGCTGTAAGGCTGCGGAGTCAAGCCAGCTTTAATGAGATACGGGGCTAATTACTGGCTTGTGTTTTCTCCACTGTTCTCCTGGCATGGGAGGGAGAGGAGGGGGGGGGGGGGGGGGGGCAGGTAGAACATGGGGCCATGTAGAAGGAGGGGAAAGCATAGACACAGGAATAACGCTCGTACATGCAGGTACTAGAGCTCCGATATATTTTTCGTGGGGATTCTTCTGCCTCAAGGATTTTGAGCTTGTGCCACGAATTACTTCTTTGTTATGTATTCAATCCATCCCTTGTTGATGCTGTTCTGTGATCAAAATAATATCTCTATAGTCAAGAAAACCCAGTGAGTTAATACACTGTGCATAATTACTTCACAGATATCTTCCACACTCTTAATCTGAAGTTATTTCCATTCCTCTTCACTTGTAGACGGACCATGTCGGAGATAGTTTGCTACTCAGCCCCTTCGCTGTCCGGCGTGGGCCCGGTGCAGATCAGCGTGGGCGTGGACCATGCTCAGATCAGAGAGAGCCTCACCTTCGAGTACATAGAAGACCCGACGGTGCAGCGCATGGAACCCGACTGGAGCATCATGAGGTAAAGTCCTAACGCACACAGAACCCTACACAGCACCCTGTTAGTACACGTGAGGCAACAACACCACAGCCTAGAAGCTCCAGCCTGACCAGGCCAGTGGAAACAACCAGGCATGAGTCAATATTTCAATTAGAGCTCAGTTCTCTTCCAATTAGTCTGGATCTGATAGACGCGCCGCGGCCCCCAGACTGGAGAGGAGGGTCACTGGTGAGATTTGGATTTCTTTCCAACTCTCCTATCATCTACGGCGTTGATCCATCTGTTGAAGGTCTTTGGCAGATAGACGCACATGCACCATGCCATCCTAATTAAACTGGGGAGAGGGATGGAAATGAGATAGCGGCTTGCCTGAACAATGTGCTATCAGAGGTGTGAGTCCGCGGCAGATGGCGTGGGCTTGAGAGACGGAGGGAAGGGGACACTGCGGCAGAAGTGTGACTGCTCAGAGGAAGAAGAGGAGATGGACGGAGAAGGACGTGGAATGAGTCGTCTTTCTTCAACTCTTTCCAAATCCGCTTTTGTATGTGGGTAATAGTTGGTTACCCAGTGGTTGCACAACTTTTATCGTGTATTAAATCATAATAATAACACAATTATATTTTAAACAGTGGATCGCTGGATCTGTTGGTTGTAACACAAATGCTCTTCGTTACAGATCCCTGGCATCTGTCAGTTGCATTGGTAATCATCTGTTTTCTCAGAAGTTTGAATATGGAGTGCCACAGGGCTCTGTGCTTTGTCCCATCCTGTTCTGTTTGTGCATAGATGGTCGTGTTTTACTGATAAGTAACCGTTACATTCAATGTTATGCTGATGATCCAGTTATTTACTTATGTCTTTTTCATTTATGTGTTTATTTGACAGGGTCATTGCTCATGAATCAACAGCAAAGTGACTGTAAACGAGCCAGAGTTAGCTCAACAGGTTTCATTTTAACATGTCTCACTGGCCAGTTTTTTAAAATTAAAATAAAATTACACATACAAGCAATATGTACAGACTAATATTCAGATTGAGGCAGGATGACACAACATATGAGACTAAACACATCAGCACCAGCACCTACAAAGATTTGTCTAATTTAAAAGATTTTTTTGGGGCTATTTGAAATTGTTAAATCATACTTTTCATCAGATTCCAAATCAAATACCCTTAACCTTTACAAATAGAATATTGGTTAATATAAGTAACCGGGTGTGCTGAGAAGTAAAATCATCTTTTCATACTAATGTTGACGAACAAACTAAGAAGCTTAAATTAGAATTTGGGTTCATCAAGTAATGTTATACAGATTATTATTGACATGCTGCTGCCCACACCCTTAATTTGAACTAATTAAAATATTGGGAATAACTTTATTCAGCTTCTTGCTCCTCGTAGAATAAGCGTTTTCCAGACAAACCCCCTGTACGATGATTGACCCAGTTTTTCTTGATATATCTGTTTTATTCACTGCATATTATATTTACTTGTGTGTTACTGTCTCACTCTGTCTTTTTTCTCACACTTCTCTTGTCATCTGTCTATAAATAATTCCAGGGCAACACTGACTTTGCTCTCAATTTGTTTCCCCTGAATATATAAAGATTTGATTAAAAAGTAATTGAGGAGGAAGAGCAGCCTCAGTCTTATCTCCTTAGTAGCTGAGTGTATAATTGAATGAGCCTGTGTAGACACTTCAAGGTCCATCTAGAGTCGGTGTCTGCATGAACCCACAGCCGGGTAGCACATGCCCATCCTGCACTTGTTATTACAGTATTTCCAGTCCCATGCATCTATATTCAGCACAGCCACACTGACAGGCACAACAACAACACACAACACACATCAGCCCAAACAGCTGCAGGGAGAGCTGCACCCCCAGCAGCCTCCCTCCTGCTCTGTCTGTGCTGCTGTGTTATGAAGCCTCTGTATCCTCATGTGCTCGAGTCGCTTTGGTCTTTCAAACACAAATCTGCACCGTCTGATTGTAACCAGTGAAAAACATGTCTAATCATCCTCCGCTGCAAAAAACTATTATTTGAGGATGAGGGTCCGTTTGATGCGTTTGTTTTTTAAGAACATCAGAGTTGGAAAGTGTAGTTGGACATAGTGATTCTATTACTTTCTTTGTATATTACCTTTGTTCTTTTTAAAAGGTCACGACGGCTTTTGACAAACCTGTCCCGTGAATCATGTCTTTGTCTTTCTCCCCAGCGGCAACACCCCTCTCATGGTCACAGGAACCAATCTGGACGTGGTGCAGGAGCCCAGGATCCGAGTCAAACACTCCGGCCGGGAGTCTGTGAACGTAAGAAGCTTTTTACACCAGAAAACTGCTCCTACATACACACGCTGGGTAATGTCTGCTAACTAGGTCCTGCTTGACTCTCTCGTTCCTCCTATACAAGCAAGATAAGTGATGTTTAGCTTTGGGTGGAGGAGAAGAAAAAAAGAGCTGTCTCTCCCAACAGCCCCTCCAGCGCTCTACGCTTCCCTAACTTCCGCTTGAACCCGGTCGTCTTAAGCGCTGCAGCTAGCGTCTGAATAATGCAGCCGGCAGTGAGAGTGGTCTGCGTGTAGTGTTTAATTAAGAGTTTACTCCCAAGTTTGTTCGGGGCTAAATCTCAGCTCCTCAGCCCTCCCTCCCTCCCCCTCCCTCACCTGCTCAGCCCTGTTGTTCTTCTGCAGCCTGAACAAGAGATTTCACAGTGGTGTTACACAGATGTGTGTATTTGCAGGAAGGGAGCAGGCTGGAGGGGAGTGGAGTTTTTTTTTTTGGGGGGGGGGGGGGGGGGTCCGGGCAGGTTGTGTCAAAGGTGTTTCTGGAGGCGTCTAACGGCTTCGGGGGGGAGATTTACTGCGTTCAGACGGCTTTGGTCAGCATAAAGGACCCCTGCTATAATCAAAGTCTTGGCTGGGGGAGATCGTTACAAATTGCATTTGAGCCCATGTCCTGGGGGGTCCATGTTTAATTAAGAGGATTGGATTTCCCCTCACTGGTCTGGGGGAAGGCAGATGAATGGACTGAAGGGGAAAAGAAAGGATATAGAGAGTGAGAGGAATCAGGCTGTTTTATGTTCTATTATATTATTACTCATTAGCATTTAGTTAGTTTCAGGGCTGGAGTGGATGATAAATACATTTCCAAACACTTAGATCTACTCATAACTACATCTTGATATGTAAAATAACTATTTATCAATATTTTGGTAGTTGTATTTCATGTTGTAATATGGTAAATTCTCACTTTTGCAAAGATACACGAATCCTGTTCTATTCTGTTGTATTAACAAAGCTGAGATACACACAGGACAGGAAGGCACTGGAATATTAAACTCAATTTGTAGAATCTGAAAAAGGTGCTCGCATACACGAAAACTTCCTCTGTGCCATATCTGGGTTTCAGAACGAGACACAGATTTGTCCCAACGTGCTTCCTCCCCCGCCGGAGAACATCTTCCCACCCCTGACCTAAGTAGTCTAAAATTGGCCCTAAGTGTCTGACTTGCTTAGTGAATCTTCCTCAGCCAAATATATCACTTTGCTCTGGGCCCTCTGTGTGTTTCCAGTTCTCCTGAAAGACCTTTTTGAGTTTCTCCAGTAAAGCACACATCTCTGCAGATTGTCTGTTTAGAGAAAAGAATGAAATACCTGATGAAGGAGAAATCGCCGGTGAAATAGGATTTGACTCGTGTCTGATTTGTCAGTGTCCGTGGCTTTGAGACAGAATTGTTCGTCTCCACCTAGCGCCTCATAAGAAGCAGCTCATGTCACCGTCTTGATTGCCCTCACAGCCACGGAGAATGAATTTCTGTTAAACGCTACGGTTACAATTACCCGTACTTCATCCCCTCTGCCCGGTCTACCCCCTTTTTCCCTTTTGTCACCGGAGGAAGGCAAACAGCGGGGCCGGCCTACAGCAGTAAGAGCTGCTGCCTGTCAGCCAGCCTTCAAATGATCCCCTGTCTCAAACTAAATTGCTTCTCTTCTTTCCTTCTCACAGAAGGAAAGAAGAGAAGCAAGATTCGGTGAAAGAAAGTGTGTGTGCGTCTGTGTGTGTGTGTGTGGGGGGGGGGAGGAATTGAAACATTTGTCATAATCTTTGAAGCTAAACAGGTTATTTAAAATCGCCCCAACATTTTGTTCTGTCCCAGAGAGACTTCCTCTGCTGCGTGTGCCACACTTCAGGCCCCCCCCCCCCCCCCCCCCTGGTCCGGGTGTTGGGTTCGGCTCATCAGGTGCACTGGTGTGTCACGCTCCTCTCTTTTCAATCAATCTTATTGTGTGAGCACCCTGAGGATGCTGCTGATCAAGGCCTTCCATGCATTATTATTAGTTGTACTGCTTCTGATTTGAGGGTCGAGCGGGGGGGGGGGGGGGGGGGGGGTCGACCTGGAGCCAATCACGGGGTGAGAGGCGGGGTTCACCCTGGACGAGTCCTCAGCCTATCACATGGCTTTACATGTAAGATGCTTTTCCGACAATCGCCGGAGTTTCTCCTGTCGTCTATCTATCTCGTAAAAAACACAGAATCATTTTCAGAGTGAGCCAAAGGGAGAGCACATCAGGAGGTTATGAATATGATATGAATATCTCAGGATGAATAGGACACTGATGAAGATGTCGGTTTGGAAAGATAACAAGATGCAAGAGCTTTTTGGGGATAAGAGCCTGAACGCCTCTGAGGTCTTCATCTTGTTGGCGTCTGGGCGGAGAACGTCCTGCTGAGTTCTTCATATGTGAAAGAGAAACTTCTGAACAAACTCTGGAGTGTTTTAAGTTGTTTTATATTATCATTCATTGGTTGGAAGCTGGAGCATCTGGAGGAAAACCCTCTCAGACATGGGGATCAGAGATGGAATGATAATGTGGACTCGAAACTGACTTACGTGTTCAGACTGTACACGTGTCTCGGTGTCATACATGTTATCACGGTAGTATCATGATGAGAGGCCCATTTCAATCACCTGGCTGTTTCCTCTCTGACCTCTCTGTCACGGAGTCAAAAGACGAACAGGGACTCGTTAAATTAATGCACGGAGCTGAGAATCAGTCAGGGCAGAGCAAATATCTTTTAAAAAAGTAAGATACTGGATTTGCACCGGCTTAAATACCACACAGACCTCGTGTGGACAGATTTAATGTTAATGCCAGTGTTAGCAGTTGGTTGGAATGACGGGCAGGAAGAGAAAATAGAGAGAGTGTGGAATAAAACAAAAGAACAGCCGGAGCCGGTGACTAGCTATCGTACGTTAGCCTCCAGGTGACCTTTGGCTCAGTGACCCCTCCTCCCATTTCTCCTACGCACATCTCCACAGCCAGGCCATCCTCTCTCTCTCTCTCTCTCTCTCTCTCTCTCTCTCTCTCTCTCTCTCTCTCTCTCTCTCTCTCCCTCCCCTACCCTGGCCAGAGACCTTTGAATGGTTGAGTGGGCTGCAGCGAGCACAGTAGATCGTGGTAATGAATTCCGCCAGAGGGGCTGGAGTGTTACTACCTTTAAAAACACCCTGGTTCCATCCAGCGCCGGGGAAGAGAAAGACAGATGAGGCCAAGATTCCAATTATTTTCTCTGTCTGTTGACCTCAGTTCACTTTATCACTGCTGAACAATGTGCTGCCTCCCTCTCCACATGCCCTAAAGGAAAGGATGTGCTATTGTATACTCTGCAGTTGGCAATGCACAGAGCAATGCTTTTATTGTGATGCGCTTAGATATAAAAGAAAGAAATGAATAATGTTGTTTGGAGTCCGTGGCGTGTTAGCTGCGTATCGTGCCTTTCTGCTTAGCTGGAGGAAATAATCAAAATCGAGTTAATCCTGATAAATCCTTCAGTAGAATGACCTATGGAGTAATAAACAACGACCTATAAGACATTTATTTAAAGGCAGAAGTCATGTAAAAGGTATCATTCGCCATCTTTGGCTCCACCCACAGAGGAACCCCCAACAAAAATAGCTTTAAGAGAGAAAGTGAGAGCAGTGTAGGAGAAACAAATAAAAAAACACCACCACCACCACACAGTATCCATTTCAGGCAGAGCAGATGGTAGTCAGAACTGTACTCGACTTGCAAATGCCTGGCTGTTCCGACGTGACGGTCATGAAGCTGCCGGAGCATCTGGGTTCTGTCACGCTGCCGGCAGGGAGAGAGCAGCCCTCAGCCGGAGGACTCGCATCGGGCACCAGACCTTTTAGCTTCTCGTGCACCGATCAGAGGAGTGGATTCAGATCGGATGTGTTCCTACATGTTGTGTCAACGTCGTGGGAAACGAAAAAAACATTATTCATTCCTTCATTAATCATTTAGTGTCCTCTCTACGCAGCAGCGAGTAAACTGTGAACAACAATCTGATTGAGTGTTTCTTTACTGGTTACTGAGTATGTTTGGGGCTTTTGAATTTTAGAACAGCGCTGCTTCAGATTTCATTAGTCACTCCTGTGCCGCCTGGTAAAGCCCCCTGTGAAATCAGGTGGAAACTCGCTTCTTGCAACTTTGTAACAGTGGTTAATGTGATTTCACCCGAACTGAACTCGGTGAAAGTGTGTCAGGAGTCCTACCTGGCTGTGAATTTGCTGCTATATATATATAAAGATATATTTAGTTATACAACATATCTAAAAAAATATAGTTTGTTGCATTTATTAAATTATGGAATGACGAGGAGAAGAGGAGAGCAAAACACATTGGCATGTGTAGGCCTCCTTTGAAATAAATAACTATGCTTTTTGTGCTTGCTCTGGAATTGTCTTTCAACATAAAATTTGTTGTTGTTTGCTAATTCCTCGCCACACATCAAGCATACAGGTAAACCAGTATCGTTGTCGGTGAAACCAAATTAATCTGTCCATGCTGAATTCAACTTTCTATTTTCCTCCCAGACTTTTCTTTTTTGGGGATTTATCCCTGGTTAGTTTACTGAGGCCGGGGGTCAGAAACTCTAGATTAGCGACCTGCAGGGAAGAGCTCCGGGCCGTAGATGTAATAGGATGTGACGCATATTTAAAAAATAGGTGAGAGCAGGTCAGACTGGAGGCGGACACAGAAACTGAAGCTGGATATGCCGTCGGTGCTCGGGCCCTAAATAGATAAATTGCAGCTTAAAATCATAAACACATTACATTAATTTATTTTCACCTTAAGGTCTTGAAAACACACAAACACCTCACAATATATATCCAAGAGTAAAGTAAATAAAGAGACCAGTCCCTCCGTCCAGCTCCACCGTCACACTCGCCTCGCACCATGCTGGCAAAACACAAATTGGTGCATTCGGCACAAAATGAGTTTGCATCGATCTCCCCCGGCTTCCTCCGCAGCCGCAGACCAACAGGTAGGAGGTGTGGTCGTCTGCGGCGCTCTGCAGCTTTGATGATGTTTACCTCTAATTAAGTTTCCTCCCCAGAGAGAGAGAGAGAGAGAGAGAGAGAGAGCTGGGAGGGAGTGAGAGGAGATATAAACCTCTCTGAGCAGAGTGCTGTGCAGCGATCAATCCTTACCCCCCCCCCCCCCCCCCCCCCCACTTCCCTCCAGAGCTGGACTGTGGAGGATGGATGGAAGACCGGTCTCTCATCTGGGGAAACTGGAGAGGAGTAATAAAAGAGCCATAGCTCAATCGCTACCTGAGGAAACAGAGGAGCGATGCCTCCATCCTCCGTCTCCTCCAGTGTTTTCCAGTGAAGCCTCCGCAGCGATTTACTCTAGTAGAGAGTTCCTCCCCCAATAAAGAGGCCAATAACAATAATGACAGACAATGAGGATTCTTTTAACTCCAGTTATTACGCGGGTGAGCTCCCTGCAGAGTTCATGATGTTCCCAGTGAGTTTCAGTTTAAATCCCACTTGAACAAAGGGCTTTATAATGGATCAGCTGGAAACTTGGGGTTGTTGTGCAAAAAGAAAACTGTCTGAGCCTTTTCCTGGACGACAGAACCACATGTTCCAGGGACTCGGGCCGACACTGCATGATCTGTCTAGTGTTTGTGTGAAACTCGTCTACGTCAGTGTCTCACAAAGGTGAATTTTACTAACACAACTTCCTTCGTTGGTTCTCCTTTAGGTGTGTAAGGTATTGAACGCCACGAGCATGAGCTGCCTGGCCCCGTCCCTGACCACAGACCACCTCCCGGGTCTGGAGACGGTGAAGCACGCCGACGAGTTCGGCTTCATCTTCAACAACGTCCAGGCGCTGCTGGTGTACAACAACACCAACCTCCTCTACTACCCCAACCCCTACTTCGAGCCGCTCAGCTCCTCGGGAGTCTTGGATCAGAAACCCGGCTCCCCTATCATTCTCAAGGTAAAGTCCACTGAGGCCAGACCGTCCAGATAACACCATGTACCCATAAACCAACATGGCACTAAAGTCTCTTCACCTTCAGCTGCAACAAAATAAAAAATGGTATTGGCACTCAATACAGTGTCACAACGTTAGGGGTACATCCTATCATATCACAGTGTATTCCGGTGACATATTAGCTTCAGGGTTTTTTCTAGAATTGTGGGATTTGTGTCTTCCTCCTAATTTCACACCCGTCTGTCCATCCCCACGTGCTCACAGGGCAGAAACCTGGTTCCCCAAGCACCGGGAGGGGTGAAGCTCAACTACACGGTGCTGATTGGAGAGACTCCCTGCTCGGTCACCGTGTCTGAGAGCCAGCTGCTGTGTGAGCCGCCCAACCTCACCGGGCAATACAAAGTCATGGTGAGTACATGTGTGTGTCTTCGTTAGCCTCCAGTTGCATAAACTTCTCAGTCATCCCCGGGGCGTTTCGATTTACTCTTCATAATAGTTGTGGCCTTTAAATGATAGTTTGCAATGATTCATCATGCTACAGGAACAGACAATATTTACCTCTGTTTTCATAAGACTTTGCTGTGTATCAATTATCATTTGAATGATCTTGAAACCACTAATTTAAATTATGCGTCTAACCTTTTGTGTTTTAGGATTTTTCTAGAGTCTGTGCAGGAAGGTGTGCTCGTAGATGAGTTGTGATTAAGCGTGTTTGTTTTCCTCTCACAGGTTCAAGTAGGTGGTCTCCACGTTTCCCCCGGCGCGGTCAACATCATGTCCGACAGCCTGCTCACCCTCCCGGCCATCGTCAGCATCGCCGCCGGCGGAGGCCTCCTCCTCATCATCGTCATCCTCGTCCTCATCGCCTACAAGCGGAAGTCGCGTGAGAACGACCTCACCCTGAAGCGCCTGCAGATGCAGATGGACAACCTGGAGTCTCGGGTCGCTCTGGAGTGCAAAGAAGGTGAGAACTGCAGAGTCAGCGCAGTTTCCCACTCACTGCAGAGCGAGAGGGAAACTGTTTTCACTGGGGATGATTACTGGTCTGTTTCGCTTGGAATCTACATTTACTCACAGTAATATCCGAGGCTGCTCTCTGAATGCATTCCTCTCGTACAGGCTGCAATCATTTAAAAGAGAAAAGATAAAGTGTATCTGTGCATATAGTACAGTAAGGAAATTACTGGTTGTCTGTGTTGGATGAATAATTCAGTGGAAATATCTCTAGATCTGGGGCAGTGAGTCATCCGGCCTTTTATTCCACGACACTCAGATCCGGTCCGTTAGCCCCGTGTGTGACCTGTGTGGTCACGTAGCAAATTCTGGCAGTTCATCCTGCTTTCTAGTTTTCATGCTGCACACACAGAATTGCACACAAGCTGATGCATGAATACCGAGTTTCTCGTTAGAGAAAAGCAACTCTCCTCCCGGCGAGAGGAACATTATGTTTAATACATTTTATTCATGTTTTAACTGGAAGGATAATTCCACGTTTATGTTTTTTTAGGAGATGTGTGTTTCCGTTCTTCTGTAATTGTGTGTTTTCTGTGTGAAGCTGTGTTTTAGCCACTGCAACACACTTTGAAACAGCTGTGTGTTGCAGGGACACCAGATAACCTCAGGCCGACCTGCAAACAGCGGTTCAACCACACAACAAGCTCTGTGGTTCAAACCTTCAGATCTACACGAGTTCTCTCAAATAAACACAACCAATTGGCCCCTGATGTCATCATGGGGGTCATTAACTCCAATCAATGAGACGCTTTATATTCAACCTCGTTCAGGATGTTTCATCATCCAGAGAGGACCTTATTACTCATCCCCTCCAGCTACCCCTGAGTCGCTCATCCACTTTTATTAAGCAGAGGAGAAAACAGCCTATTGCAGCAAACTTCCTGAGCGGTTGAGTGACAGACGGTTACAGAGAGAGACAGAGGAGGAAAACAGGGGGAGTCAGTCCTACACAGGAGAAAGATGGAAAAGGAGAAGATCCATGTTTTAACCATCAGCAGTGACCAGGAGTGTGCTGCCCTGGGGGGGGAGGGAGGGGAGTTTTTTTTTAGGAGGGTGTTATGGGGACCACCGCTGCTCCTGTGATAGGCTGGGGGGGGGGGCTCCCCAAGGCCAGCAAGGCAGAGCAACTGAGCCGTGAGCCCGAACACGAGCCCGGCAGGATGGAGCCAATTAACCAGTGCTCACCTGGAGCCTCACGCTGGGTCCACACACACTCCTCTGGGCCTCGGCTCCAGATAATTCACTGGTCGGTAGATAAAAATGAGTGAAAAGGGGCTGTGCATGTGTGTGTGTGTGTGTGTTGTGTATGAGGAAGAGCAGGCTTTGTGTGTTTTTTTTAGGGGAGAGATGTGAAACATGGAGTTTCTCTGACATCTTGAGCTCTAGCTGTCGACTTCATTATAACAGCAGTGAAGACCGTGAAGATAAGAAGGCTGCTTCACATTCGGTCCTCTGGGATTAGAGAAGAGTTTTTTATATATATGTGCTGTATGTCTCAAGTATAAACGGATCTGTTGTCTTTGTTTTTTCTTTTCCTCTCAGCTTTCGCCGAGTTGCAGACGGACATCAACGAGCTGACCAGCGACCTGGACCGAGCTGGAATCCCCCATCTGGACTACAGGACGTACGCCATGAGGGTCCTCTTCCCCGGCATCGAGGATCATCCCGTCCTCAGAGAACTGGAGGTAGTGAGAGACAGAGACCAGGAGAGAGGGAGAGACAGGGGGGGAGGACGAATCGGAAGGAAGATGAATGAGACACACATTGGCAGCAAATGCATTAAGAAAGGGCAAGAGAAAGTCAAACTGAGTTAAAAGAAGAAGGAGTGGTTGTGTGTTTGTCTTCACCTGCCGCCCACAGCGGAACCTTCGATAAGCAGTAAAGTGCTTGCGGGGGAAATGATTGCACTTATCCTTTCCACCCTCGGGTCCCACACACATGCACACAGATAGACGATCATGCTGGGCAACACATGCATGTAAATCTCACCTGCAGGCTCGCTCATGGGAAACAGGGTCCAGGCACATGGCTATTTCATCCATCAGTGCCTCAGCGGTATGAGAGTGATGAATTGAATAATTCCCAGTCTTCAGTCCCATCATCGGAGGTCTGGAATCGTGGTGATAGAGGCCCAGCTCTCTATTTGTAGATTGTGTGTGAGGCAGGGTGGGATGCAGATCAGACTGTCCCTGTAAAGGCTGCTGCACACTAGAGGATGATCGCACCGATTTCAGACTAATGCGCCTAAAAGTTGTCTCCCACTTCCACAGAGATGTTCAGGAAGTTACAGAAGCGAGACATTCTGAGTTTGACAAGTTTTCATATCAAATAAGGTCAAGTCGAGTAATTTCTCACATTTCCCCGGGGCTCTTCAGTAGCAGGATGCAACGCCCTCTGTCCTCGAACCCTGGATGAGATACCCAAACTTTTTTAGGGGGTAAAAAGTAAAAGAAAGTGAGTTTCCTCACTCAGGGATTGTCTTACACTGCAAAGTAATTTGACATGTGACTTAGAAGTGAAATGGCAGCTAACTCGGGCTACAATGCTTTCTAACAGACCTGGGTCAATAATTGATTAAGATCCTCTCGGTTACCCTCCATGAGTGGGACCTGAAACATGACCGAGGGTTCTGGTCCCTTTTGGAAAAATCTTTATTTGGTGTGAGACAAGGTCAGGATGGAAGCTGAGGAACAACAATTGTCAGAAAGTCTGAGTGCTGGAGGATGTTCAGCCCTAACATGTCTCCCCCCTCGTCCTTCCAGGTGTCGGGTAACGGCCAGCAGAACGTGGAGAAGGCCTTGAAGCTGTTCGGCCAGCTCATCAACAACAAGCTGTTCCTGCTCACCTTCATCCGCACGCTGGAAATGCAGCGTTCCTTTTCCATGAGGGACCGAGGCAACGTGGCCTCCCTCATCATGACGGCCCTGCAGGGGCGGCTGGAGTACGCCACCGACGTCCTGAAGCACCTGCTGTCGGACCTCATCGACCGCAACCTGGAGAGCAAGAACCACCCCAAGCTGCTGCTGCGGAGGTAACACCCCCCCCCCCCCCCCCCTGTCGAGACACAGCGGGACCATTGTGTCCTCTAGCGAAATGATGGTTTGGGAGTTTCCTGCTTGCGTTTTAAAGTAATTTATCCAAACTGTTAATTAAACTCTGTGAATTAGATTTGAAGTGAATATCATCCCCTGAAAGCTTCCAACAAAATCAACAAAGAAAAGCCTATTAATGCATTGGTTAATAATTTAATACAGACAACAGGAACATTTTAAATAATCAAATTAAAAAAGGATTTACATAAACTAATAAAAACAAAAGCCTCTTTAAAATTATACATGTTCATTAAGAGGAATTTGCCTTAATCCTCAGGAAACACTGTGATTTAGTTTCAGCGGTTTGATTTGATTAAAAGAAGAAGAAGAAGAATATTTCACTGTATATTTGTGGATATGTGATCTCGTGCCCTGAGGGATATTTATGGAGATATTAAAAACACATCTCTCATTTAAATACATATCTAGGCAGAGGGATGAGGAGTGATTTTTCGAGCTGTATGTTCTTGGTTCTTTCTCTTGTGGGTGGATGTGTTCTGATTCTCTCCTGCTCCGCCCTGCACACACTTCTCAGAACTAAGGCTTGTAATGAGCGCCACGGCAAAATCTACAGTCGGCTGAGATAAACGCCGCTCGCCCTCTCCACGTCGGGAGGAACATCTGAATCCATCGTCTGTCGCTTCCCCCCCCCCCTCCCCCCCGCTCTCTCTCTCTCATTGCCGATGTCAGTCTCACTTATCCTCCAGGCTCAGGCACCTTATGAAACATTCAGAGGTCGGTTTGACTTAACTTTCTCTTTTTTTTTTTCTCTCCCTCCGTCTCTGTGTCTCCAGTGAACATTGTTTTCCCGGGGAGTTGGGATAATGTGTTAAAACTTTAAACACCTGCTAAGTCCCGGCCCGGGGTTTTCCTCGGCTGCCGCGGGTTGAAAGGGAAAAACAGAACGTACAAAGCGCGGTCACCGTGAACAGGAGCTCTGAAAGCCTCACTCTCTCTTTTTGATTATGTTTACATGACTAATAAGCAGATTCAGTGAGAGCAGGCGGCTGCTACACTTTACACTTTCAAAAAACAACACCTTTCTTTCTGATGTTAATGTTCCCTCAGTGTCTGAAAAAAAGACGCATTAATAGTCTCAGGGTAAACAACAACAGACAGAGGCAGACAGAGCTGGAGGTGGACAGACAGAGAAGTGGACTGAGGTGACACAGCCTCACCAGGACCTGGATTCATTATTACTTATTAGGAACCTCGTCCCGTGATCCCGGGTACAGGGCTAAATGTCCGATTTCTATTTATACATTTCACTCTTCCCTTTTCCGAGGAGTTCAAGGGATTATAGATTGGACATGGCGCTTTGCCGTTGTCGTCTTCCTCATCGTCTATTCCGAGAAACAAGCCGAGCCGACCAGCTGACTCACACATGTGCACACGTCTGTGATGATAGTCAAATTGAGCATGTCTCTAAGCTGTAATTGTGTTTGTGCAGGGCGCAGAGCGGGGCGGCCGCTTTGTCGCCATGTACCCGCTCAGTTGTCTTCTCTATTGGCTCACCTCAGTCTAATATCTCATTGAATAGCCAATAGAAACGCTTGCTGTTATGTTGGCTGAGAACCCCCTCTGTTTTCGGGTGTTAATGAATACTGCTTACAATGAGCAGGTTAGCAGATCCCTGAGCTTTTTGTTTGATGATGTCCAAATGTGTCTGTTTATGGCCCAGCATCCAGCTGGTTCACTTAATAAAAGCTGTGCTGGATACACTGGGATCCAGTGACCTCTGAGTAGATAAGTAGAAGCAGCGGTCACTCTCACTGTTGTTCTGGATGAATTATTGGTGAGCTTACAGTCCCCGGGCAAAGTTTACATGGCTGCAGGAGAGAGCCAACATACATCAAGGTCCTCCGGGTCACCCAACCTACTTCCTGTCCTCATTTATATTACAGTGGGAAGAGCGTGTCCCAGCAAAGAGCTTCGCCGTCTCCCCGGCTGTTTGAATGAATGATTCTCTCTAGAGGGGAACACCTCCTAGAGCGGCAGCATCCTCGACCCTCGAAGAGGAAAACCACACTCGCACGAGCATTACAGTCAAAGATACAGAATTAGTTCCATCTGTCATGGTGCCGTAGCATGTTATCCTCACGCTCCCTGCGCGGCACGTTAAAGTCATCAATGTTTAATGTGTACGATCCAAATGGCTGTTTGGTAAAGGATAGTCCACATTCTGCACAAAAGATAGAGAGGTAGATAATACGCATGGATGGAAAAATCACTATATATCTGCCCAAGACACATGGGATCTGTAGCTGTTCTCACAGTAGTGTTAAGAGTATATTTGTTTGGTACAGTTTTGAGTATTTACAAAAGTAAATGAGTTGGTATTCGTAAGGGTTAAAGTACCAGTGTGTAGGATTTAGTGGCATCTAGTGGTGAGGTTGCAGATGGCAACCGACTGAATACACCCTCGCCTTGCCCCTACCTCTAGGTGTGGAGAGGAATCTACATGAAGACAGGAATGGTCATCTCTAGATCCAGTACTTGGTTTGTCCTCTCCAGGCTACTGTAGAAACATGGAGGCTCAACATGGACGCCTCTGTGCAAGAGGACCTGCTCTGGATGTAGATATAATAATATAATGATTTTGGTTGTTTTATGGTATGAAACATAGAGAATATTATCTAATATCTAATGTACACTACAAACAACTCAACCGCCCCTGCCATGAAATCTCTACACTGTACCTTTAAATCATTCCTGTATGCAGCAGCGTGTGTGTGTCTGTGCTATATATTTTTAAGTGTGTATACGAGAGTATAGATGCATATGGAAGTTATGGTTCTTCCAGCAAAGTCCCCTTAATTATTGATCCCAGTTCCTGCGGTGAGTTCCAGTGACAAGATGAAGAACCATCACTAACCACCAGTGCAGAGGGAGGGGGGAAGACAGGAGGGAGGACGAGTGTGTGGGGGGGGGGAAATGAAGGGAAACATTGAGTATGTGAGTCGGAGTGGGATTCAGCGATTGGAGCTGCAGCCAAACAACCAGTAAACATATTAATCTGGCAAATTAGTCGGCGGCTGTGGAGGCTTTCCACCGAGAGATGTTCAGGTTCCGTGGGCAGAACATTAACGACGTGTGAACTTCTCCTGATTAACGCTCGGGCTCCGCCTCCTGCTCAGAAGCTCTGTCTGCCGCCAACACACCTTCCCCTCTGTATTCCTCTCTCTCTCTCTCTCTCTCTCTCTCTCTCTCTCTCTCTCTCTCTCTCTCTCTCTCTCTCACGGCAGATTTATCTCCTGATAGAAGTTATTTTCATATTTTACTGTTAAATTGCTGATGTGCTATCTATCTATACTTTATTGAGACTGATAATATTAGATTAACTTATTTCACTCACACTGAGTCCGAAAAAAATATAGATGATGCCCGAATAATTTCAGATTTTGGATAAAGAAAACTGTGAGTCATGAGTTTTCAGGGTAAAAGGTGGACTCGTTAAAATTGCTGTTAAAACAACATCCCTCTTCTTGGCTCCTGTTGAGCGTGGGCCAGGATCTGATGGGAACATTGGCCGACAGTAGATTCCCACACGCGGCGCCTAATATGTTTACAGTCGGGAGAAAGTTTCCATCCATTTGAATTTCAGCTCCTCTCCTGAAAAGAAGTGGAACTGGGCTGGAGTGGTGGATCCTAGAATGAGGAAAAAAGACTGATCGCATGCAAAAGATTGAAGACGATGGAAAACAAATCGATGGAACTTATTTGAGGAAGCTGGTCGACTGAGAACACGACGCACACAGTGGGCTCGTGTCATTGGCTGAGAGTAATAGTGGGCAGGTTGTGTTTGAATGCCAGAGGACAGTTTGTGTGTGTGTGTTACGCTTCTGCTAAGTGCTGGATCCCATTTGAACCATCCGTCATGCAAAGTCAAGACAAATCTGAGCGTTTGCCTCCATGTGGCAAAGATATGATATCACCCTAACCCCCCCCCCCCCCCACACACCTTTGTATCTAAAGATGTGAGACGCTCTCTTTCTCTCGGTGTGGAGAAGATCGTTGCTCGCAGACACTAACATTCCCCTTGAAGCTTTTCTGAGCGCTCTGACAATGTGTTTGA